>NC_050457.1:14775507-14985507 GCF_903995425.1 Onychomys torridus | reverse complement strand
TAGCTCAAAGTGGTCTTGAACTTGTGATCCCCAACCTCACTGCCTCAGCCTCCCGACTGCTGGGGTTATAGGCATGCATGGATGTACTCAGTACCAGATACCTCGCCATCCCCTGAGCTCTTGATACATACATGTAAGGAGCTGAGTTTGTGTCCCCAAGCCCATGTAAAAGTCCAGGCATGATGGTACATATCTGTAATCCCAGTGCTGAAGGGAGCAGAGACAGGAGGATGCCTGTGGCTTATTGTCCAGCCGGCCTAGATGAGTTGCTGAGTTCCTGGTTCCATTGACAGTCCTCAACTCAAAAAGAAAGAAAAAGAAAAAAAAGTGGACAATTGCTAAGAAACAATACCCAAAGGTGACCTCTGCTCCCTACAAACCTCCCAACACACACCTAAGGGCTCTCCTTGGTGATTTATTTATAATAAAGTTATCTTATTAAATTAGATTCTCCTATTTATGTAAACTCTATGACAGTAAAGACTTTGCTCATTTTAGCAACATTGTATCCCAAGTTCCAAGCATGGTCCTGGGTACAGAGTGAGCCTTGATAGAATGAATCAGGCAGAGAAGCAGGCTTGCATGTGGACTAAATCAGAAGTATGCATTAGGTAAAAACCTCCTTCTCAAAATACATTGAGGTAGGAGAACTGTAAAATAGAAGGCAGCAGGTACTTTGGTCACACATCTATTCTTTAATTATCTCTCAGAAGGATATAATACTACCCAAGTAAACAGGAAATGCATTGTAAACAAGTTACAAAATTCTGGAAATGACAGAGACAGCTGCCTGTCTGGATAGTCACCCAAAGTTCCTTTGCAAGGTTGGGGCATTCTTCTTCAGCCTACAGGCCTAGAGTCTCTCAGTCACTTTTCTCTATGTCCTGTAGAATGCCTGGCAGTTTCTTCTGTGAGGCAGGAACCTGAAGGACCATCTTGCCTTGCAAAGTTCAGTGGTCACACCAAAGTTCTATGGGTCCTGTATGCCCAGTTTATATAACATATTATCAGCAGTCTAGGCAAGAACAGTTTCTTGCCCAAATGGCTATTTTTGCCAAGAAGAAGATTAACTCCATATGAAGTGTCTCTAATGCCCATCCTCCTCTCTGAAGTAAATTGATGCTGTCAGGAGCAGACATGTCTGTCCAGAAAGTCTAAGTTTTTAAAACATTTTAAATGCCATATTTGGTAGGTCTTTGAAGTGTTTGAAGATTACCTAACTAAATAAAATGTATCTATGTATACCTAGAAAACTTAACTAACATGACTATAAGTGTGATTATCATAGATGACTATCAATCTGTATTTCTTAATTATACATTACAATTTCAAATGAGCTGTACAAACATAATACCTTAAAAAGAGTAGAACAGTATACAGTATAACAAAATTAACTTTAAAGTTATATCACTAAACTAAAATCCATAGTAATGTAAAATACTTTAAGCAAGTTGTTGCTCTTTAAAAGTAGATTCATTAATCCACCCTTTCTCCTATCATGTCTATATCCTATATATCTATATGATAAGTGTGCCCATAAAATAATAATGTAGTAGTGTATGTGTAGTGGATTGAGCTATGTTACACTAAAATATATATGTGTTATACTATATTTGATAATATATAAATGTAATATATTATAATACATAAATAAATATAACATTTATTATATATATTAAAAATTTATATCCTGGTTATTTGAGACAAGATTTTTCTGTGTAGCCTTGACTATCCTGGAACTAACTCTGTAGACCAGGCTGCCCTCACACTCACAGAGATCTGACTGCCTCTGCCTTCTGAGCACTGGGATAAAAGGTGTGGGCCATCACGCCTGGCTATGTTATATATTCTTTAATGTCTGTGACACACAGTTATCCATTCTCTTTCTTTTTCACACAACCACCAATGGCATTTTATCACCTCTAGGTTTATAGCTAAAGAAAGGACCCTCAAAGGAATTACATTTCTTACACATGATTACTCACTGGAGTACAACCAGAGACCTTGGGTCTGGATGACACTGACGTTATCCTTTTGGATATTAAAGATAGGCATAAATGAATCTGAAATTCCCCTGTAGCCTTAAATTCCAGTGTCCTATACTTTGGTCATACTCTTCCACCCTTTGGTGATAACAAGAAACAGAGGTCTTATGTCCTCAATATTTCTTCTTCATGGGGGATGATATGGTTCCCCTTCCGCCTGGATTTTCATTCTCATCAGTCTTTATAGGTGTGGGGAAGATAACTAGTCTCAGTAATGCTGACAAGTTAAATCTTGTGCTCTAGTGGATTTGGGTTCCTGTGAGGATACACTCCTTTCTGACAGAATCCCATGACCAGAATCCCCATGCTTCTCTCTCCTGCAAGTCACAATCTCATCTTTAGTGGATTAGGTTTCAGAGTTCCTTCAGGTAGAGGTTTCTGTGGCTCAGCCTCTGGTGAAGTTCTGAAAGCTGATTTCCTTCACTGGCTGGGAGAGTACCTACTGTACAGGCTTCCACAGCATCCTCAGCGATTTCCGGCACCTCACCCTGGCAATGGTGGGGCGGAGAGTCAGTTTCTCAATTCCCTGACCACACTTCTGTCTCACACTCTTCTGCTAACACTGTTCCCGTCTGCTCTCCGTGTTCGCTTTTCGGCAGCCCAGACTTTGTCACGCCTATGAGCAGTTGACTTGTGGTGATGGGTGACTCTAGTTGATGGGTTGGCTTTGAACGCCTATGAGCAGCTGACTTGTGGCGATTGGTGACTCTGGTTTATGGGTTGTCTTTGACAGACCCAGGGGCCGAGGCTGTCCAGCAGCTGCAATGGCCTCTCAAGTGTGGTTTGGGCAGAAATGGCTGGTACAGCACACGCTGGCCCGTGAGTTGGAGAGTCAGCCAAAGAGGCCCAACACAGCAGCATGACAACCCTGTCCTTCCCTTGAAATGTGCTCATCCACCCACTGACCAGTAGCTAATAATTTACCATTATTCTTGGAAGTAAGTCATGGTCATCGTGATTTATTCTTCGCTCTTCCACCTTCGATTGCTTTCTTTTGACTGGTTCTTTGCTTCTAAGCCTAAACATTTCTGTTTACCACAAATTACTCACAGTGTCCATTTACATCATTCATCTTATTTTCTCACCTCCTATTCCATTCTGCGCTTACAGTTTTTGCACTTAGTACCCCTGGGCCACATTGGAAAGTCCAATGACATCTTTATTCTGAAGCTAGCTGAACCTCTCTTTTACATTGGGCAGTGTCTGTCACTTACCTTGTTCTAAGGTTTGGAGAGGGTTATGCCAACCTCCACAAACTGACCTAGGCACTCCTTTTCTAGATCTCTTACAATGTTTCTCCCAGCTCCACTGATCTTCTCAAGCCATCTGTTATTCTGAGGTGATCTACTACCCCACGGTTTTAATTTTTAACCAAATGTTGATGATACTCAGAGTTCTATATATTCAATACAGTGCTCTACCTGGCAATGTGTTAAATATTGTATCTTGATGTTCAAAGAATGCTTCACGGTCAACTTAATTAAAACATAACTGGTTATCATACTCTTACGTCTGTTTTCTAGATCACTTTGTGATACACAGTTGCCTAGCCACACAAAAAACTCTGTGAGAATCATTTTTGTCTTCTGACCACCCCTCCAACCACGCTGTTGACATTCCAAAATATGTAGGTGCTTGGTTTCCTTCCTTGTAGCAGACAGTGATGGCTACCTGCTCACAAAAACGTTTTTTTCCATGATGGGAAAAACAAAACAAAACAACAAAAAATAAACAAACACCCCCCCACAATTTTGTGCAGGCATCCACAAGATTCTCAAAAGCTCTAAGCTTAAGGAAAATCTGGCATTAGTCTCAGCCCCAACTTCCATGGAAAAGTCTTAATTTCCTGAGACTAAGCTAATCATGATAATTCCTATTAAAGAACAACTCATAAATGTTCAATAAGTTCTTTACAGAATATTTGACAAATCTATGAAGAAAACAATTGTTAGATTATTGTCAACAATCAAGAGCAAAAGCCACTAGGTATTATTATTATTATCATCATTATTTGTTTTTTTATTATAAATGCTCAGCCATTAGCTCAGGCTTATTACTAACTAGCTCTTACACTTAAATTAACCCATCATCAAAAGGATATAATATTACTTAAGTAAACAGAAAGAGCATTGTAAGCAACTTCCAAAAATTTAGAATGACAGACACAGCTGGCTACTTGGACTGTTACCCAAAGTTCTTCTGTAACATTGGAGCATCCATTCTTCAGCCTATAGGCCTAGAGTCTCTCTGTGTCCTGTAGAATGTCTGGCAGTTTCTTCTGCAAAGCAGGAATCTGAAGGACCATTTTGCCTTGCTTTGGCAAATTCAGTGGTCATTTTTCTATGGGTCCTGCATGTCCAGTTTATACAACATATTATCAAGCAGTTGATGTAAGGGCACTTTTTTTCTCAGTGGCTAACCTTTGCCTCAAAGAAAGCAAACTCCATGATGAGTTTCTTCAATGTGTATTGTCTTCTCTGAAGTAGATTGGTGCTACCAGGAGCAGACATGTCTCAATGTACAGAAAGTCAAAGTTTTTAAAACATTTTAAATGCCATATTCTGTAGGTCCTCCAGACATTGTACTGCACACAGACATTGTACTACACCCAGAATTTTCTGTAAGATTGTCTCAAATCCACAATTGTCTTTGTTCACACAGATCTGACAAGCTTACTGGTGTCCAATATCTCAAATTTGTAGATCAACACATAAATTCAGTGGCTTAAAAGCAGTACAGTGTAATGTAAGGAAGAGATTAATTCAGAGTCTAGAATCCTTTGCCTTTAGCAAATCATATGCCCTTCCTGGATTTCTCTCTTATGCATAGTATAGAAGACAGAGCTTTGGAGTCTTTAAAATTCTGCATTTTAGGTTGGATTTTAAATGTATTGTTAGTTTATGGTAGTGGTGGTAGTAGGGGTGGTGGTGGGGGGAGATTGAATCTAGACTTGGTACATGCTAAGGCAAATGCTCTACCACTGAGCTACATTCTCAAGGCCCAAATTCCATTGTTGTAAAGGTTCATTTCATCTATAATTAATTGCTAAATATTATTCTGAATCAGCCTTACTCCTCATTATGCCCTGTACAAAATCAAATTAACTATGTATTTTTTTTTAACCTCAGAAAATAATAGAATAGTAAGTAGGCACCTTAGACATCATTCCATCCACCTCCCACCTGATGTGGAGTTTCATCTGATTGGTGACTGTCCTGTCCAGACTTGAGTACTTTAGGTGACACAAATGGTTGTCCCTGAAGAGTATGATCAAGTCGTAATTTTTTTGAAGTTTTGCCTGAATAGTTTTAGGTTCTCTATGGCCATCTATGAAGTCCTCTGTCTCAGCTCCCTTCACCTTCTTCAACAGGTCACCTGAGTGTTGAAGCCTAGAACACACAATCCAGCTCTTCTCTAACCATGCACCCCTTATAGCTCTTGAACTGTACCGTGATGAAAAAAATCCTTAACACTTTCCTCTGTCACTGTCTGTCACAGTTTCAGGGAGTGTATCTAATGTCTGCTCAGCTTGGGCAGTCACTCACACTTCTAATTATACCAAGTATACCTGGACAATTGTCTCTATGCCAAACACCATATAAAATAGTTGCATAATACAGAACAGTTGTGGAGGGAAACAAAAAAATCAATTTGTAAAGAATTCTATAAGGTGAGGGTATACTTTATAGAATAAAATGTATATTTTACTATATTTACTGTTTAACTGGACCAAGGGAATGCCACTGACCAAATCATATGTTAGCCTTATAGAAGAATAGCAGTGTTTTCAGAGGAAAACAAGACACTTGCCAACTTGTTAGTAACAATTAATCTGTTAATCTGACAATGCCACATATGTAAGCACAAATGGTTGACAACTCTAGACACAAAAGTAACAACTATTTACTCTCGTGTGTTGGTAAAGTACATGGTTTAAATTGAAGGCAGAATTTAACAATCATAGATCAAGAGATGTGGCTATGAGGGTCTGGATGATTTTTACTGTATTTTTCAAGAGTAAACAAGTGCATTGTGTTTGAAATCAACACACATTTAATGCTAATATAAACCACAAAAAACCCTTTTCTTCTTATTTTAATCCCAATAGAATTTTTTGCAACATGAATAGTGATATTTAGAAAGGAGAATGCGATATTAGTGTCAGGCCTTTGAAAATTATTCATACTATGAGGCCTAAAAGGCAAAATCATTTTCCCAGAGCTGCACCTTTCTGGTGATGGAGCCCAATAGAAAGACTGGTTTCAAGGTTAAGGTTCAAGAATTTCAAGCTCTCATCAGACATCTTGGGCTCAGGAGATGATTTAGGGCCTCCCTAGGAAGATGGCTTCTGTCTTTCTTCAGCAAGAACCACCCTGTCTCCAGGTGTTTTATAAACTCTGGCTCCACTTAAGGATATAGATTCGAGAAAGGATCCCAGTATTAAAATGCTCATGTGTATTTAAATATTGCTAACCATGTCTTATCCATTTAGTGATGGAATTTTTCCCCTGTAGCAATTAGTCAACAAAAGTATGACGATCAAAATTATTTGCATTTCATATATTTTTATTTAAATGCTTCATAATGTGTCCCACAGATAAAGATGCCCGTGAGGAAACTGGATAAACCTATCTTACTAGCTTCACAAGGCCTCTTGACTAGACCAGCATGGTATTTAGCTGTTTCAGATGAAGAGAGAGACCAAGGCAGAAATAAAAATCCAAGTCAGTTTAGGTTTCAGTAAACTCACCAAGCACTCACCTAGTGGGAACACGATGTATTGTTGAGTGTAAATGGCCCGGAAGCCTACTGGATCCATAGTATCATGCAGCAGAGACCTAATTTTCACAGCTCCATTCTTTTTCAAATGCTGCTTCTCCTGAAACACAAACATTGGTGGAGAAAAGATCCATAAAGCATACCTTTGCCCAAGATTGTGCATGTTTCTCTTCATGACCCGATTCCTCTTTCCGACATCAGCCTGTATTTTGGTTCCCTGGGCTTTCTGGCATTGTAGTTAGCTGGTGTTTGTGACATTCACTCAGATTACTTAGTGCTTAAACTTTCCTCTGATCACTGGGCGGTGGTGGCGCACGCCTTTAATCCCAGCACTCGGGAGGCAGAGCCAGGTGGATCTCTGTGAGTTCGAGGCCAGCCTGGTTTACAGAACAAGATCCAGGACAGGCATCAAAACAACATGGAGAAACCCTGTCTCAAAACAACAACAACAACAACAACAACAACAACTTTCCTCTGATCACTTGTCTTCTCCTAATTCTAAAAGGAGGCTTGATCGATAAATTTGAGGAGAGTATCAAGAATAAAACCTGAGGAAGAGCATCTTGAACTGTTGTCCCCATCAACATACCTGTTTTCATAGTCACAATCCCCAAATGTTTTAGTTACAGAGCTCTTCCTTTATTAGAGTAATTGAACTCACTAAAATGAAAATGAATTTAATTTAAAAACACAGGGCTATGAACGTAACTTAAAAACCACCTTGTGTAACTCAAAAGTCATTTTGTTTGACATGAAATAATATGTCTGAGCTTGCTACTAGGCAACTCTGATAAGAGCTAGGCCTCAGAAGCAAGTCCCTGGCAGGTGGCTGGGCAGCTCAGGTGCACCTAGTCCAGGACAGGCCTCGATACGCCAATGAGCTAACCCCAAGGTGGTGTTTCTGTGTTGGTGAACCAGCCCCACGCTGTGAGCCCTGACAGTACAAAGTGTGGTGGTCTGAGTAAAAATGACCCCCGTAGCTCCACAGGGAGCGGCACTATTAGGAGGTGATGTGGGACTCTCAGCTACCTCTCCAGCACAATGCCGTGCTTCTTGCCATGACAATAATGGACGCAATCTCTGAACTATAAGCCAGCCTCAATTAAATGTTTTCCTTTATAAGAATTTCCATGGTCATCGTGTCTCTTCACAGCAATAAAGCCCTAACCAAGACAAGAAGCTGCCATCTAACGGAATGATACAACAATGGAACCTAAAGAATGGTACTCCCCAAACTCGGCTTTCCCACCCTCTGTGTTGATAGCCACAAGCAAGAGGACTTGAGACTTCAGGGACCCTTTAACTACCTGTGCTGTCACTGGCCCACACAGGCCTGGCTGTCAGCACTAGCCGGTAGCCTGTGCTCTCTAGGACCCCCTGGACCTCCGTCAGTGCCATCCCTCCCCCCTGCCCCAGCTGAAGGACTTCACAGGCGACTGGGGTTGAGTCCACAAGCTCCTCAAGCATCCTCACAGGAGAATGGAGCACTGCAGCAGCCTTTCTGCCCCAGCAACCATTCCCTGCTCGGGGAGATGTTTTATGTTCGCAAGATATTATGAGGAATGTTTGTGTGAATAAACCGAGCATATTAAAAGACAGATCTCCTGCCGACATCCTAATTGCTGAGCGCCTTACAGCCCACAGGCCATGCTCTCTGCACAAGGAATATGGATTTCCATCTTAATTTTTTTTTTTTAACTCACACAGAAAATTTGGATTCTCTGAGCTATAATTTTACTCTTTGGGCAGTTTGATAGGCGTTTAGTTGTCCTCAACGGACCCGTTTTCCTTTACTGTCCGCGGTGATGCGGGCGCAATATTTAAGCTCCGAAGGTATGCAGAAAACCGGCAATAGCGTTTCTACGCCAATCTAGCATGAGGAGAAAAGTGTTTGGAAAAGAGACAATTCCTTGTGGAAGATGGATAAATTATCCCAGAAATTGCCGTTACTGGTGAAAAAAACTAATTGTTTTTCTCTTTCTTAAAAAAAAGAAAAAGAAAAAGAAAAAGCCGGGCAGTGGTGGCACACACCTTTAGTCCCAGCACTCGGGAGGCAGAGGCAGGTGAATCTCTGTGAGTTCGAGGCCAGCCTGGGCTACAGAGTGAGTTCCAGGAAAGGCTCAAAGCTGCACAGAGAAACCCTGTCTCAAAAACAAAAACAAACAAACAAAAAGCAAAAAACACAAAAAAAACTTCCTTTAGTTCAAGTAAGAGACAAATCTTCATGCCCTTCTACTTATAGTGTTTCTTCCTTGAACCCTGGACACCCCAAGCAACCTTCCGAGAAGACAAGGGGCTGGAGAGACGGCTTCCGGGTCAGATGCTTGCTGAGCACACCCAAGGCCCAAAGTCAATTCCCAGCCAGTGGCTGCTCTTCATGCTTAGAATCCCGGCACTGGGGAAAATGAGCCAGGAAGGAGCCTGGGGCTTGCTGATCAGCCAGTCTAGCTGCAGTGGTCAGCTCTGGGTTCAGTGAGAGCTCTTCTCTCAAATACATAAGGCAGGGAGAGATGGAGGAAGACCTAGATGTTGATCTCTAGCTTCTACACTTACACACAAGCACTAGCTCCCTCTCCACTAGTGTGCACAGTGAACATATGCCCCCCACCTCACACACACACACACACACACACACACACACACACACACACACACACAAGAAAAGATGAGAATGTTTCTAGGTCTCTAGGTCTATGGATGATTAGATCAGTAACTGATTTGTTAAGAGATCTTTGACCTGGGTGAGCTTTTATATTAATTCTCTTCTATGACATAGTCAATAATACAGTAAGAGAAATTACCTTTGGAAGTCCCAATTTGGTGGTCTTTTAGAACTTTAAAATTTTTGTTTCGGGCCAGTTATACTCAAACTTACATTATTTTTTCTCTTTAGGCTAGTGACTTGGTATTAACATGGCAAATAAATCACATACTTTTTACATTTAAGGACATTTACTATAACATATTAAAAATACATCATGGAATGCTTAGGCTGAAGATTAGATCTCTCCAAGTGACTATTCTTCATGACATGCTATTGTGGAAAGAAGATAGGCTTTGATATAAATCCAAGATCTTACAGCTATTAATTGAATTATAGGAAGGAGACTTTTAGTTTTCCTCTGTCTCCCTGTCCTTATCTGTAAGCCAAAGCTAAAAATAATATACACCTTGTGATGTTGTGAGAATCAATTCAACTAATACATGTGAAAGCACTTTGTAAAATTTGAAGTGGAATAAAAAAAATTATCTTTTAGAAAAAAATACACAGCCTTGTCCATTCATCAACATGGAAACAATACATTATTGTGTGCATGGTACCAACCTTTCAGATGAAAAATACTTGCCAGACTCACTCAGAGCAAATGACTGTTATACCCGGCTCAAGGTTAATGTTTCCACAGAGCTAGTTAACTCTTTAGGGTGAAAATTATTTGAATTTATGGAAAGAAAATTCTGTTTCTTTCCCTCAGGGGGCTAACGTCCATTTAAAATGCATAGCAAACTAAGTAAAAGGACCAACAAGGCAGGCTGAAGGACAAGTATATCTACTGTTGAATGATAACACAAATCTATGTCCTGAGAGGAGAGTAATTACATTGATTAAGGTGTGGCAAGCATCAGAAGATCTGAAAACTCTGGATTAAAAAGCTACTTCTTTTTTTACTAGGTAACAGTAAGGCTATGGACAGTTCAAGGCTGGGGGAGCGCCGTAATGACGTCAGCACTTAGTCAGCGTTTTGGATACTGGCTCCTTCTTCTGATTGTCCATCACGCTTGTCATCTCATGGGCAACAGCGGCAAAGTGCATGTCTCAGCTTCAAGCATTAACATCCATGCCACAGCCAGCATGGAAGGAACACCTTCAGAAAATGTGCTGAAGTATCTATCCCCTGGTCAGAAAGCAGAATATTATTCAGAGTGACCCTGACAATTCCCTCTTATTCTAATTGGTCAAAGCCAAGTCAATTAGACACAGCTGACTTCAAGGAGATGTGGAAAATAAATATGTAGGAAAAGGGGATATGGCTGTACCATCGGGCCTGGAACTTGTGAGGATTCATTTTCTAGGATCAAACAATTAATGATTATAAAGACCAAATTTCAGTAGAGAAAATCTGTTACATACCTAGCTAGTGGGTATCTGAGATATTTTGTATGTGTACAAAAATAATCTTATTCTCTGTAGATAAGAAACATTGTTTCATCTTACAGAAGACAGGTCTTAAATGTAAGATGTAAGGTTCTGAGACAGGACAGCAAATAAAACACACAAGATAGCAAAACGTATCTGACCAAAGGCCAATGTCCCTTCTCCCTCTGATCAATAGCTAATTGATCACACAGTGGTTGCGTTTTGTCTTGTGAAATATGGGTCTTGTGAAATGGAGGTCCCAAAATTTTAGCCAACAATTTTTATCCATTCCAATATAAGTTCTATGATTACTTACAAAAGACAGAGCTCTTGTCAACCATCAACTGTTTTTCTAAAGCCAATTTAAAATTTGGTTCCTGCCCTGGGCTGATCCAAATACAAACAGGTAAGAGGGAATCCCTCCCTGCCAGCATGGGAGGGGTGTTGTAATTTGTCTTCTATTCAGGGTATACCTCGCTGATAGCCGAGTTTATACTATTTCCTGATTTCTTTTAAAGCTAGCTCTCACCTGTGGTAGTGTGCTTTTTGATAAAGGTCATCTCTTGAACCTTGCTCGATCTAGCTAGAGACACACACCTTCCTGATTTCCTGAATGTCGTGAGAAGGAGCCCTCTTTCTGTGGGGATGCTAGTGGAGGACCAGCCTAGGACAGACGCGGCAACGCATACTAATTCAGATTCTGAATTCCTAGTATGCTTCAAAAGGGATCAGTCCTAGTATTTACCTCTCCTGGCACATAAAATAAAATACTGTGAGAGGATTCTTCTCTCTTTAAATTCACCATTTAAATAAGTACTACGGTAGTATTTGTCATGTAAGAAACCAGATGAACCAAGCCCATGGATGGAAACAAACAAACAACACATGCATCCAACAGAATAAATTCATGCAATGGCAACTTCTGCTCTGCCCTCTCAGTCAGCAGATACCACCCTTCGGTCTGATTTCAGATATTAGTGCGTAATGGAATAATACACAGGAAATGAATCCCCCCTCCTCTGCCCTGGAAAGCAGGAAAGTCATTTAGAGGCGCTGAGTGAATGGAGGGCGAGGCATGGGGCACGGGATTGGACCTTAATGGCCACTCAAGAGCAGTAACCCTCTCTCTCTCTCTCTCTCTCTCTCTCTCTCAATTTCTCAGGCTGTTGCCTGATGGAAACCTGTGGACCAGTTGTCTCTGTCTTTTAAACATTGAATGCAAGTTCTCTCAAGAATTTAGCCATTTCCGACAGAAGTCTGACTCTTCTCAAACATATTTTAAAAATTGCTTTGTTTTTTGGCATTTGAAAAAAGAAAAATCAACGTGGTAGTCTGGAATATGTTAATTATATGATTTAACCCCATATTATCCATGAAAGCAGCGAGAATTATGGCAATTTGATATTAATAGGTAAGTCATTAAAACTCTTCATTGAACATATTTTTGCAGATATTTAATTGTGCTACTATGGTAAACAGTGTCAAAACTTCACGCAAGTACTAAATCGAGGAATTAGATGTCGTCTCCATCACTTTGCTCCTCTCTGCTGCCAAATTTCCTTCTTCTGGTTAAGAGTGAACCCCATTGTATCTCAGAACACCCGGACATCAAACACCAGTGCATTAGAATCACCTGGGAAAGCTAAAATATTATAATGCTTGAGTTTCTCCTCCAAACTAGATTATCAGTTTGTAAGCTCTGGTCATCAAGATGTCCTTTAGATATCCCAGATGGTTACAATATCAATTATAATTGATAACCATTGATATAGTTTCAACAGTTTCAGTCTTTACTAACTAGAAGCCATAGAACATCCAGCTTTGGAAGCCATTTTTTCCAGGGTTGGAGGCATCTTGCTTTTGCTTTTAACACTTTGGGGTGCTTCTGTTGGGCCAAAATGAAGAGACTATTATTACTAATTATAGTATCACAGTTCTTCCAAAAATCACAAAGTAGAGCAGTTATTTAATCTATTGTCTATACAATGTAACACTTACACATAGAGCATGCACACTTATGAGGAACTGGCTTTATGATTATGAAAGCTTGGAGGTCACAGATTTGTAACAAGCTGGAGAGCCAGGAAAGCTGATGGTATGAGTCTTGGTTTGAAAGCCAGCAGACTCAGGTTATATCAAGAACTGATCCACTTAGAAGCAAGTGTTTCCTCTTCCTTATATGAAGCTCACCCTTTTCATTCTATTCAGACTTGAGTTGATTGGACAAAAGTCACTAATATTCAAAGAAACAATTCACTTTACTGAATCTACTGATTCAAATGGTAGTATCATCCAAAACACCCTCACAAATACATCTAAAGTTTGACAAAATGTCTGCTCATCTTTTTCCCAAGTCCAGTTGACACCTAAAGTTAACACCACATCAACACAATACTCAAATAAATGTCACAGTTTTGTTGGAGAATTAAAAGCAAGTTGAGCCAGAGAAATCTCTTCTTAAAGTCTTTATCACTGTGTCCAGTTAAGAGGCAGAGTGGAAGCCAACGCCATGGATGTGGTGAAAAGAAAAGTCTGGATAAAAAAGAATATACTCATGGTGATGCATGTCTGTAATCCTAACACCTGGAGGGTAAGGCTAGAGGGTCAGGAGTTCAAGGTTTGGCTACAAAGCAAACTCAAGGCCATTCTGAACTACTTGAGATTCTGTAGGAAAAGAAAAGGAGCAGGAAGTGGAGGTGAGGATGAATGGGGGGAGGGAGACTGGGAGAGGAGTGAGGACAGGAGGAGGAGGAAGAGGAGGAGGAGGAAGAGGAGGAGGAGAAAGAGGAGGAGGAAGAGAAAGAGGAGGAGGAAGAGGAAGAGGAGGAGGAAGAGGAAGAGGAGTAAAAGATACTTTAAAATACTAACAAAAGAAATGAAAGAAGACAAAAAAGCTAGGCAGACCTCTCAAGCTCTTCGATGGTGGAACCCACACTGTGAAGATGACTGTTACCAAAAGAAACTACAGACTGGCAATCCACATCAAAATCCCAATGTTGTTCTTCCCAGAACTATAAAAATTAACCCAGAGAGCTGGCTCAGCAGTTAGGACTACTACTACTCTTATCCAAGTTTGGATCCCAGCACTCAAATTGCGTAGTTCACAACCATCTGTGACTCCAGCTCCAGGGGGATTCTGAGATGTCTGGCTTCTGTGAGCATCTGCACACATGTGCACACATTCACACACAGACACCAACATATACATATTTTATTTTAAAATGATTCACAATAAATCCTAATATCCACATAGAAACACAATGGACCCCAGAATAGCCAAAGGAATCCTGGAAGCATCATAATATGTGATCTTAAATTATGCTACAGAGTTATGGTAACTAAAAGAGCATGGCAGTGGTACAAAAAAACTGACCTGTCAACCAACAGGACAAAAATGGAGAACTCAGAAATAATCCCACATAGCTATAGACACCTAATTTTTGACAAAGGTGGTCAAAAGTATACACTGAAGCAAACAGTTTCTTAACAAATAGTGCTGGGGAAATGGGGCGATGGCTCAGTTGGCAAAGTGGGGACCTGAATTTGATTCCTACCACCCATGTAAAAAGCTAGTTGTAGTGGTGCACACCTATGATTCCAACACTGGGGAGGCAGAAACAGCAAGACTGCTTCTTTGTTTTTAGCAACTCTTTTGTTCTTGTTCATTTTGGAAGTGATACCAGTTACTCGACAGATTTGAAGAGGTGGATCAAGGGACAAAAAGTATAAAGAAAGTATCTATTAGTTGGTGACATAGCTTTGTATATAGTATTCCCACTTATCCAATTTTCCTTTTCATATTTAGTTACCTAGAGTCAACCCTGATCCAACACTATTAAATGGAAATTCCAGAAATAACTCATCTTGCTAGCCAATTTTATGGCAATTTAACACAAGCTAGTGTCGTTTGGGAAGAGGAACTCTCAACTGAGAAAATGCCTCCATAAGATTTGCCCGTAGAATGATAGATATGGAAGGACCCAGCTCCATGTTGGTGGTACCACCCCTGGGCTGATAGTCTTAAGTGTTTTAAAAAAGAAGGCTGGGAAAGCCATGGGGGACAGGGAGAAGCTGTGTTCCAGAGTTGCACTTCGTGTTAGCTGATGATATTGGTAATGTGTAAATTTCCCAGGTAGCACTGGTTTTTAAGTCATGAGGGGGTCATGAGGAGCGGTTGAGGCTCAGCACTGTATCAGGGTAGCATTCCTGAAGAGAAGCTGGCAGAGGCCATTCATGAAGGTTTATCCTCAGTGGCAGATGAAGCTCAGGATTGAGGGGGGATCATGGAGTGAAGCTGAGTCTTGGTATCATGACAACAACCTAAGAGCTATTGATGAAAGGTCAGCCCAGTTGTAGCAGGAGAACCTAGTGGTTTTGAGATGCCAGTACCATGGAATGATGGCTGAGGACAGCAACAGCTGTGGAGTGGAGGCAGCCTGAGCCTGTGAGGCAAGCTGCACAGCTGTGGGGAGCCCTGTGGACCTAGGAGATCATGAGTCCTAGAAGTTTGAGACTGAGCTTTACACTGTTGGCCTTTGGTTTTGTGTTGATGTGATTGTGACTGTGCCCTGGGCTTTCCCTCTTGAACAAGACAGTATGTAACTTTTTTTTATTTTATAGGAGCCCATGGTTAAGAGATTTTGGGATTTTACAAAGAATTTGGAATTTTAAGGAGACTTTGACTATTTTAGAGAGACTATGGATATTTTAAAAACTTTGGATATTTTCAAGAAGTTTTGAACTCTGAAAAAAGACTTTGGCTGTTTTGGACTTTTAAAGTGTTTCAACTTTTAAAGACAGTGAGAATTTCAAAAGTTGAAATGTCTCATTTTGTGACGTTAATATGAGATCTTGGATATGAACAAGAAAGGAGAAGTTATGGATAATAAGTAATGTAGTGGTATGCCAACTTAACAAGGGGTCAGTTGTGCTAGTCATTTTTATGTCAGCTTGACACAAGCTGAAGTCATTTGGGAAGTAGGACTCTCAATTGAGAAAACGCTTCCAGAAGATTTGTCTGTAGGAAGTCTGGTGTGCATTTTATTGATTGATGATTGATGCTCAATGTGGGTCATGTCACGCATAGGCCGGTTGTCCTGAGTTCTATGAGAAAGCAAACAGAGCAAGCTGAGCAAGCCAATAAGTAGCAGCCCTTCATGGCCTCTGCATCAGTTCCTGCCTCTAGGTTCCTGCTTTGAGTTCCTGCCATGACTTCCCTCAGTGATGGACTGTGATGGGGAAGTTAAGTGAAATAAACCCTTTCCTGTCCAAGTTGACTGTGGTCATGAAGCTTTATCACAGCAACACAAACTCTAAGATATTCTTAAGTTTTCAACTGTGGGCCATTGTAAGTATTATGATGAATTCTTGTGCTATCCTGTTCCATCCACTTAGGACAGGACTCATCTCTTTGTCCCCATACATTTATGCTGTATTTACTTCCTCATTCTTAGTTACTTGCTAGCAATTTTGATAGTGTTGCAGGGCTTGTGTTCAAGTGGTCATATTTTTTTTCTTTATTTTTGACAATTTCATGCATATTATTCTTCCTAGATTTTATTATTAAGTTGATACAACCTAGAGTCGCATGGAAAGAAAGAAGCTCAGTTGAAGAGTTGCTCTGTCAGATTGGCCTGAGGTCATGTCCGTGAGAGATTGTCTTGATTAATGATTGATGTGGAAGTGTCCAGCTCACTGTGGGAAGCACCATTCCTTCGCAGATAGGTCTGGGCTGTATAAGAAAGCTAACCAAGCATGAGAAAATGGACAAGCCAGTAAGCAGTGCTTGACCCTCCTAAGTTCCTGATCCTAGGTTCCTTCTTGAGGTCCTGCCCTTCCCTCAATGACGGACTATAACCTGTAAGATAAAACAAACCCTTTCCTCCCCAAGTTGCTTTGTGTCAGGAGTGTGTTGTCCCAGCAATAGAAAAGAAACAGAATTGGTACCAGAAGACTGGAGTTGTTGCTGTGGTGGATTTGACCATATTGTCTTGCGGGGAGGACTGTGCAAGTGTTTAAAACTTTGAACTGGAAAAGCCCCTGAGTACTCAGAGCTTAGTGGGCTCTTCTGTGGAATCTTGGAACCTAAGAACGTGGAAAGAAATGCAGACAATCGAGGCCTGTTTTTTGAAGTCTCCCAGGGAAGCCAAGACTATCAGGCTGTTCATGTGATATTTTTCTTTAGGAATCTGTGGCTCTTGCTCCAATGAGGCTTAAGAATCAGCTGTGATAACAAGAGATCAGTACCAATGAGGTGGAGTCTACTGTGCTTTACTGGGACCACAGATGTTGGGCAGCTGAGGTTGAAGAATCAGCTGGGATTAGTAAGAGGCAAAATCTTCTGCAACCTGAAGTATTTCCTGGAGGTCAGCACACAGAATCTGTGGTCAGGGGTGGGGATGAGGAGAAGGCCTCATCTCAAGCTGGTAGCTAAACTTGGCAATGTGTAAGAGACACTCACATGATACTGGTTTTGAAGGCATAAAAAAATGCAAGATTAAAGAGTCATAGATCATGCTACACAGGCCTGACACCATGAAATGATACTGGGGCGGGGGATTGGTTAAGGTACAGCCTCAGTTGTAGCAGAGACCCCAGGCTATTGGGGATGCCAGGACCCTGTGACATCTTACAAGGACAGCATCTGGTATGGAGTGGAACCAACCTGGGCCTGTCAGAAAAAGTGTGTGCACCATAGATGATAGAGCTTTAACCCAGAAGATCATGAGCGAGAATCGTACATGTGGACACTAACTTACAAGGTTTGATTTGGGGTTTTGCTTTAATCTGATGGATTCTTTGCTCTGGTTCTTCCCTTTGGGAATAAGAAATACTTAACTTGTCTTTGATTTTACAAAAGACCACAGTTAAGAGATGTTGTGTTTTTTAATCAGACCTTAGACTTTTAAAGTGTGGAAAGATTAAAAGGCTGTGGGACTTTTAAAACTTTAACTTTTTTTATATTGTGATGTTGACATGTGATCTCAGGAACTAGAAATGGAAGAGTATGACTTAAAGCAGTGGTTCTCAACCTGTGGGTCGGGACCCATCAGCGGTCAAAAGATCTTTTCACAGTTGTCACGTGTCAGATACCCGGAAATCAGCTGTTTACACTATGACTCATAACAGTAGCAACATTACAGTTATGAAGTAACAACAAAAATAATGTTATAGTTGGGCTCACCACAACACGAGGAACTGTATTAAAGGGTCACAGCATTAGGAAGCTTGAGAAGCATGGGCTTAAAGTGATGTATTTGTGTGTAAAGCTGAGTAAGAGTGACGATCACTTTTCTTATAACATGTGTAGCACCTTCCAGAACTATGAAAGCTAACTAGTAGGAATGAAGCTTCAGGTCAGGACCAGCTGGATTTATCCATGTTCATGATGCAAGTATGTGGTAACCTCAGCAATAGGGTCTAACCATCAAGTTCTAGGGGATAATTGTGATGGTTGGAAAGAAAATGGCCCTTCAGGAGGTGGTATTAATGGGAGGTGTGGCCTTGTTGGATAGGTGTGGTTTTGCTGGAGGAAGTGTGTCATTGTGAGGGTAGGCCTTGAGGTCTCACATATGCTTAAGCCATGACCAGTGAGGCAGTTCACTTTCTGTTGCCTGCAAGATGTAGAACTCTCAGCTACCTCTCCAGCACCTTGTCTGCCTGCATGCCACCATGTCGTACCATGATGATAATGGACTGAACCTCGGAACTGTAAGCAAAGAACCACAATGAAATGTTTTTATTTATGAGTTGTCATGGTCATGGTGTCTCTTCACAGCAGTAGAAACCCTAAGACAGAAGTTGGTGCCAGAAGTGGGTATTGATGTGATAGGCCTGACCATGCTTTTGTTTGAAGGAATATGGACCTTGGGACTGTGGATTAGAAAAGCAATTGAATGCTTTAAGTGCTGCTTAATGGGTCATTCTAGTGATGCATGGAACACAGTGGTGCTGAGTACTATTTGAACTGTGAGTGCCTGCATCCAAAAAAGAATAATGTTAGTATGTAGCCTAGAGACTTTGGCCCTTATCACAAAAGTTTGCCTGTGGATAAAGTGAAGAGTTTTAGATTAATTCCCTTGGCAGAGGAAATCTCCAAACAGCCTAGTAAAGACTGTCTTATGGTTGTTAGTGGTAACTCTAATGATTTATAATGAAAAGGAGTACAATGAACAAGGAAAAATTACAAAATGTAAACTTTGAGGAGAAAAGGAGCACCAAGAAGTGGAATGGAGCCAAGTGCTGTGTTCTCAGAGATAAACAGATTAGGAAATGGAATAAAGGGAGTGGTGACCTCAGGGCAAGATCCCAAGCCGATAAGTTTCCAACTTGTGAAAAGAAATTAAAGAAAAGCTTAGAACCAGATATGGCTGTGCATGCCATTAATGCCAGCACCCAGAAAGCAGAGGCTGGCAGATCTCTGAGGCCAGCCTGATCTGAAGAGCAAGTTCCAGGACAGCCAAGATTAGGCAGTGAAGGAAACCATGGAAAACAGAAAGCTGGTGAAGATGTAATTAAATGAGTCGCTATCTTCCAGCCCCAGCAAGCAGCAGAACTAGACGGCTTCAGCCACTTGGTCCTGGCTTTAAGGACAGAAAAAAGGGATGATGGACTATTCCTCTGTGACCAAGGAAAGCAGCTGAGGTCAGGCATGTTTCAGGGGTTTCCCTGCATGGAGGCACAGAGAGGCCATTGTGTGAAGTTGTGGAGGAGAAGCCTGGATTGCCTTGGAGACCCCAAGATGTTGAAGATGCCAGAGTCCAGAAAAGCTGCTGACAGTGAGTGGAACCAGCCTAGAGAAAGAAGTGTGCTGCAGCCAACAAATCGGAAAGGAGCTGGAGATCTGAAAGTGTTTTAATATTACACAAGGAGATGCAGAGTCTGGAGTTTGCCCAGCCGGTTTTTGGTCATGCTTTGGTTCAGTATTTCCTTACTATGCTCCCTTCCCTACATTTTGAAACAGTAATGTATGTTCGAAGTATGGGATCTGCTTTTTGATTTTGATTTTATAGGGGATTATAGTTAAGAGATTGAGTAAATCTCAGAAGAGACTTTGAACTTTAGATTTTTAAATTAGTTTGAGACTGTTATATGAGACTGTGGCAACTTTTAAAGCTGGACTAAATAAATTTTACATAATGCTATGGCTACAAGCCTTTGCAGACCAGGGAGTGAAATGTGGTGTTTTGAAAAAAAAAAAAAAAAAGGCCCCCAAAGAGATTGGCACTAATGAGAGGTGTGGCCTTGTTGGATAGGTGTGGTCTTGTTAGAGGAAGTAGAGGCAGGTTTTCAGCTCTCATATATGCTCAAGCCACGCCCAGTGAGTTAGTTCACTTCCTATTGCCTGCAAGATGTAAAACTCTCAGCTACCTCTACAGCACCTTATCTGCCTTCATGCCACCATGTCCTACCATGGTGATAATGGACCAAACCTCTGAACTATAAAGAAGGTACAATTAAATGTTTTCCTTTGTAAGAGTTGCCATGGTTATGGTGTCTCTTCACAGCAACAGGACACTAACCATGAATAATGGCAACTGACTTTCGGCAGTCTATGGAACCACACTGGCCACCAACCCCCAAAAAGCAACTTATTCCTTGTATGAGGGTTTCTATTGTCTGGCATGTGCTTATATAATATATCTCAATCATATCCCTAATTCCTCCATCCATTTCCCCAGACACCCTTTCCCACCTTCCCTTCCTAAGAGCTTGACCCTACTTCCTCCCGAGTCAAGTCACTGCTGCCTGCAGAAATATCAACTGATCTTATTTCTTGATCTTTTGAAATTCTCATGCAACTGTAACCATAAGGGCAGTGGGTTTCTGAGTGCAGCAGCCACACCATGTCCAGAAGATGGCATTTGATAGTACAGCTCCCCACACTCCAGGCCCTCCATCCTTTCTGCCTTCTCTTCCATAATATTCCCTGAGTTCTGATGGAGGTATGTGACATATCTATCCCATTTGGGACTTAGAACTCAACACTCATTTCTTCTCAGCACTTTGGCCAGTTTTGAGTCCCTGCATTACCTATTGCCTGCTGCAAAAGAAACTTTCCTCAACAAGGTTGATCTATGGGAATAAGCATAAATATTCAAAAGGTAGTTTGACAGCACATCCATTTAGCAAAATAACAGTAGTGGGTGCCCCCCACTGCATAAGGCCTTCCAAGCTGTGGGCTTTGACCAAGTTTACAGTAGTAGGCATAAATTCCTTCCTGGGCAGCAGGTCTCAACTAAAACTAGAAAGAAGTTGGTTACTCCTGCATCAGTCATGCTACAATTGTACCAATTGGTATATCTTGTCTGGCAAGTCAGTAAGTGTTGTTGGATTAGGGTTCACTGCTAGATAATACCATTGAAGAAATTTCTGCCCCTATAGCCTGCATTGCACCTTCTGCCACTGTGAAAGCCATCTAGCTGGGAGGAAATGTTAAGATTAAACCAGTTTAGTTTCTTTGTCCTACAACAGAAGTGTTTTTTGTCTTTAGCAATTGGGTTTTTACCGTGTAACTACAATGGGCAAACAAGAGCAATGGCAAGCCTGTGGTGTGTGGGGAGCTTTTAAGGCCTCCCTGGCCAATAACTCACAGGGAGCTGATATTCTGTGTGAAAAATGTCTCTGGGTTGTACTGAATTTGTAGATTGCTTTTGGTAAGATAGCCTTTTTACGATATTGATTCATCTGATTGGTGAAAATGGAGATCTTTCCAGCTTCTAGTGTCTTCCTTAATTTCTTTCTTTAGTGCCTAAAGTTTTCATTACAGAAGTCTTTCACATCCTCAGTTACGTTTATTTCAAGATGCACTGTTTCAGGCTATTGTAGATGGGATTGCTTCCTTGGGCTCCTTCTCAGTTTGTCATTGGTACAGAAATGATTTTCCTGTGTCATCTTTGTATCCTACCACTTTTGTGAAAGTGTTTATCATCTCTAAGAGCTTTTGGTGGAGTCTTTGGGAACTCTTATGTGTACACTCTTATCATATGTAATTAGAGAAGTGTTTGCTTCTTTCTGTCCCATTTGTATCCTTTTTATTTGCTTCTCTTGACTTTTTGTTCTAGGTAAAACTCCCAGTTCTATATTGAATAATATGGGAGAAGAAGGTGAACACCCTCATTTTGTTCATGATTTTAGTGCAAACGTTTTTTTTTTGAGTTTTGCAAATTTAACATGAGTTTGGCTATAGGTTTTTCATCTGACATATATTGTCTTGAGATGTGTTTCATCTGTTCTGAGTTTCTTCAGGACTTTTAATATGAAGGGCTGTTAGCTTTGTCAAAAGCCTTTTCTGTGTCTATCAAGATGGCTGTGATTTTAGTCCTTGAGTCCATTTATTTAATTTATAACATGTATTGATTTACATATATTTAAGCATTCTTTCATGTCCAGAACAAACCTAACTCGATGACAGTGGATGAGTATTTTGTTGATCACTTTTGCATACAAGTTCATCATGGAAATTGATACGTAATTTTTCTTTCCCTTCCCTTTCTTTCTCTCCTTCCTCCCTTCCTTCCTCCCTTCCTTCCTTCCTTCTTTTATTTATTTATTTATTTATTTATTTATTTATTTATTTATGTGTGTTTTTTTGTCTTTATCTGTTTTGATATTGGGATAATACTAGCTTCATAAAAGAGTTTGGTAATGTTCTGTTCTATTTTATGGAATAGTTTGAGAAACACTGATGTTGACTCTTCTCTGAAGGACTGGAAAATTCACCAGTGAATCCATCTGGGCCTAGACTTTCGTAATGGGGAGAATTTTACTAGCTACTTCAATCTCAGTGCTTGTTATAGACTGTTAAAATTATTTATATCATCTTATTTAAATTTTTAAATTTCTTTAATTTATTATTTCTTTTACATCTCAAATACAGTTTGTCCTCCCTCCTCTCCTCCCATTTGATTTTTATTGGTTAAACACATCTAGAAATTCATCCATTTGTTTTCAAATTTAGTGGACTGTATGTAGACGAATTTCTAAGCAGTCTTATCAATAAGAAACACAGAGCCAAATATAGGATGCAAGCTATAGAGATCAGAGCAGTAGCTGCCAACTAATTCACCATCTCGCCATAGCTTCCCAAGAGAGCTTCTTCCTGTCTAACATGTGCCTTTATTGCCTTCCTGTTCTGCCTCCTCATTGGCTCTAAGCCCAGCCACATGACTTCCTTGTCACTGCCTGTCTATGCTAACCTCCAGGTCTCTGTGGTTGGTACTGGGATTAAAGGCCTGTGTCACCACACTTGGCTGTGTCCTTGACCACACAGAGACTCTGCCTGCCCTGTGATCAGATTAAGGGCATGTGCAACCACCGCCTGACTCCTGTTTATGGCTATGTGACTTCAATATGTGACCTCTGATCTCCAGGCAAACTTTATTTATTAGCATACAAATAAAATATCACATTTCAGCACAAATAAAGTATCAGCACAACTGTATGTTCTCAAGGTAAAACATAATAATTTTATGGATTTCGTTGGTATTTTTATGGTATCTGTTGTACTAGCTCTGTTCTCATCTCCAATTATAACCCTCTCCAATTAATTTAGATCTCATAAAAATCTCTGTTTGTTAGTTTGGCTAAGAGTTTATTTACCCTTCAAAAAACCAACTCTTTGATTCTTTATATTTATATTTGTTTGTGTGTTTCCTTCCACTCACTTCTACCCTGTTCTTAATGCTGTCTTTACATTTGTTAATTTGGGATTTACTCATTATTTTTCTAGATCTCTAAATTTTATGATCAATTTATGGATTTGAGATCACTCTGATTTATTGATTAGTTATTATTAGTTATTAGAGTTATAGAATCCCCTGTTGGAACTGATTTTAATGTGTTTCATATGTTTTGATATTTTCCATTTTCATTTGATTTTAGGAATTTTTAAATTTCTTTTTGACTTCTTCAAGAACCCATTCATAATTCCATAGTGTGTTGTTTAATTACCATGTGCTTAAGTGTATTCTAGGGGTTCTCTTGCTATTGATTTGCATTCTTATTCCATTTTGATCATATAGGACACATGGGATTGCTTCTTTTTCCTGTAATTTAAGATTTGTTTTGTGTCCTAACATATTATCTATCATAGAGAAAATCCTATGGGCTGCTGAGAAAAATGTATTCTACAGTCTTTGAGTGTATTTTTTCTTTTTTTGAGACAGGGTTTCTCTGTGTAGCTTTGTGCCTTTCCTGGACCTCACTTTGTAGATGTCTGTTAAGTCCACTTGATCCATGATGTCATTTAATTTGCATATTTCTACTTGGTTTCTTTCTGGTGGCAAAGGCCTGTTAATTGCTGAGAGTGGGTTATTGAAGTCACCCACTGTTATTGTGCAAGAGTTAATCTGTAACTTTAAATCTAACATTACTTGTTTTACGAAACTGGTCACGCCTGTGTTTAGGGTGTATGTTTTCAGAACCACAATGTCCTCTTAATGGATTATTTCCTCAATCAGTATGAAGTAACTGTCATTATATTTTCTCGCTGGTTTTGATTTGAGGCCTATTTTGTCAGATATCAGAACAGCAGCACTTGCTTTTTCTAGGCACATTTACTTGGAATACCAGTTTGCATACTTTCACCCTAGGATAGTGTGTGTCTTTTGTGGTGAGGCGCTTTTCTTGGATGCTGAAAAAATGGTTCCTGATTTTTTATCCAATTTACTAGTTTGTGTCTTTTGATTTAGAAATCGAGACCATTAGTATACAGAAAGAGTTTAACACTCTGTTCACTTAGCAGAGTGTTAAATGTAGGTTCTCCCCTAAGGCCTATGACCTATCTAGCCACAGGGTCTTGGTTCTAATAATGCTTCCAAGCATGAGTTTCAACTTATGGAGCAGGACTTAAATCCAATAAGAAATTAGTTGGTTTTTACCACAGTGTTCATGATGCTACTGTATTGGTAGGCAGATCTTGCCAGCCCATTGCTGTATATTATAAGGTCTACAACTACATAAAACTGGTAATCCTTTTTACTCTCTGGTAACATACATAGCACCTTCCAGCACTATGAAAGTATCTAGTGGGGATAAAACTTCCAGGTCAGTACCAGTTTGAGTTCTACAGGTTCTACAATCCAAGTGTATGCTGTCCTCAGCAGTAGGGTCTTTGCATCAAGTTCCACAGGGTGACCAAGAGCATTAGCCTATAATGTTTGGGGTCTATGGGACCCTAGTGTGCAGTAATTCCAAAGGTGGTAGCCCAGTCCTAGTGCTGGGCTTTTTTGTCATTCTGTGCCATCTAGCAGAGATATAATCCTGTTATCGGGTAACTCTATTTAAATGCTTTACATGTGTGTATATATAGATCTTAGGAAGTTTCTACAGTAGCAGGTCTGCCTAAGTGTGTTTAGTGTCAGTTCTCCTTTTCCATATTTCCTTATCTACCTTGCCCCCCTCCCCCTTCCCATTAAACCTCTTTTCAGCGATTATTCCTTTAAGCTTTCATCTACTGTGTCTTATCTCCCCTCCTTTTAAATCATGTCCCCCAACAGGGTCTTAGTTTCTCGATCTCAAAGTATTCCAAATGGAATACACATATCTGAAGATTCAAGGCTAACATCTGCAAATGGGAAAATAATATACGAGATCTAGGCCCCAGAGGAGAACTTATTACCCTTACTCTGCTAGATGGGTATGGTTTTAAATGGATTCCTAATGGCTTATTGTTTTACCTGTAGATTAGTGCATTGGTCAACTGTCACCAGAGAAGTTTCTTTTTTCACTAGAGGTGATTAACACAGAGAATAAAAGACTGTGCAATGATCAGCCCTAAATGGGGCATCTATATCATACCCTGTTCCCCAGGGCTCAGGGATCATGGTAAAAGAGGGAATGGAAAGACTGTAAGGGCCATAGGCAGCTGGTGACTAAGGAAACAGTGCTTTTTGTACAAAGTAAGGGAGTTGGACATATGAATTTGCAGCAACTGAGTCAGCATGCACAACACCATCATCGACTCCGGCCAAATAAAATTCTAGCATAGGAGGTGGAGGTGAGCATGAAGTCCTTCCTCTAACTAAAGAGCTATTATTATCAGTTGACAACTGCTGCAAGAGAGTCCATTGTCTTTAAGCACGCAGCCCCTAATGGGTTGGCCACACCTCCCAATGCAGTCCGTAGATCCAAAGCCATCTGGGTAGCACCAGCTGTACTCTATGGGTAAACAAAACAAAACAAAAAAGAGGACACAGAGTTGGGTGTAAGGAATGGGGGGTGGGACTGAGAAGAATGAGTAGAGGAAGTGAATACGGTCAAAATGCACTGTAAAATTCTCAAAGAGCTAATAAAAAGCAAGAAAAAATAATAAAACTGGAAAACGCCGAGTGTTGTCTTGGTTAGGGTTTCTATTGCTGTGGAGAGACACCATGACCACGGCAGCTCTTATAAAAGAAAGCATTTAATGGGGGTGGCTTACAGTTTCTGAGGTTTAGGTCATTATCATCCTGGTGCTGGAGAAGTAGCTGAATGTCCTACATCTTGACTTGCAGGCAACAGGAAGTGCTTTGTCTCATTGGGCATGGCTTGAGCATATGTGAGACCTCAAAGTCTGCCTCCACAGTGACACACTTCCTCCATCAAGGCCATATCTACTCCAGGAAAGTCACACCTCCTAACAGTGCCACTCACTCTCCTTGGGGTCTCTTTATTTAAAACCATCATAAGTAGTTACTAAAAGATATGAAACATTCAGGGTTCAGAGCAATCCGTGGTATTGGGTATCCACTGCAGATCATGGAAGATATCCCCCATGTATGAGGGGAACTATTCTAAAGAATATGTATACCCTTCCACCACCACAGGCACACACACACACCACTGTTAGAACTAATAGAAGAACTCAGCAATGTTCTAGGACACAAGCTTGGCATGACAATATATGCCTGTAACCCCAGCACTCATGATGGAGAGGCAGGCAGTTTTCAGGTTCAAGGCCAGCCTGAATATAGTGTGACCCTGACTAAAATAAAAAAAAAAATTTGAACAAAAAAAGCTATAAATGATTGCAAGATATTATATATCAGATACCCAAATGAAACAAGTTTAAAGAAATGAGTGAAGTAAGTATTTGGAGTAAGATTTAGTTACTACATGATGATATGAAAAAAGATAAAGTAATTTCACATTCACATGAAATAAAAGTAAGAAGTTAGATTGACAATCTAGGTTATGTAAGATAAACTTTGTGCCAAAGGTCAACTTCTTTAGAAGTTTTCTAGGAACCTCAGGTGGAGAGCCTGTTTTTTAACTCTATGAAGCTTAATGAGAAAAAGTAAGGATCGGGGATTCAACTAGGTTTGTGATGGGAAAATATCTGTCTTGATCGTTGACTTAGAGGTTGTCAGAGTTTGGGGACAGTCAAATGAGGCATGTCATAAGCCAGGGGCCCAGAAGTAAACAGAGGCAAACTCAAAAGTGTAAGTGGAAGAGAATTTAATAATAAAGACATTTACAAGTGTGAGGGTGGAATTAAGGGAACTGTAAGAAATGGCAAAGCACCAGGACAGGAGTGTCAGCAAGCTGTCCCCACCGCAGCCTCAAGGAACTTAGAGCCGCAGTGAGGGGCTGTGACAGAGGAGCTGTGCCTTACACAGAGTAACACAGAAGTTACAACTGAGACCCAGCAGAGGGGAAGTTGGGAAAATAAACACCCAAACATCTTTTCCAAGATCTTCCAACCTCGTAACATATGTTGGTCACATCAAAGGCACGGCACTCTGGTTTATACAGTCTGTGATATTAGTTTCTGGGTCACAGAGCAGGACAGAGAAGGGAAAAGAGAAGGGTTAGATAGCAAGAAAGAGGATGCATGGGATAGACCCGGGAAATAGCCACAATAAAAGAATGAGAGTGTGGATTTGAGAGGGAGTTGGCATCTTGACAGGCCGTGATACTGACGCTGGAGGAGAGGACATGTACAGACAGGGTCAGGGTTGGGAGTGCCAAGCGGGAAGAAAGGCAGGAGGTTCCATGCGTGGAGAGTTGGGTGTAAAGGAATGGAGTTGCAAAACAGAGATGGAAAAAACATGTTTTGTGGGCAGGTCACTTCATGAAACTACTGTACGACTTAGATTCTAAGTTCAGCTGCTGCGACAGAGGTCCAAAATAGTACATCAAATTACTTCTTGTCTGGGTCACAGACTGAGATAGCCAGGGCTTCTGTTCTGAGAAGTTAACAAAAGCCTTATTTCCTTTTATCTGGTTGCTTTGCTCTCTCTCTCATCCACACATTTAGAATAATTCACCAGCAGGTCCACATTCTAGTAAACATAATGACACTCTTGCGTTTTATGGAAACAGTCTAGAAATTTTATGCAGCATTGAGGATACCATCCTCCTGGCCAAAATTCAATGAGACCACACTTTGAGGGACACAAGGAAACGTAGCCTCTCATGTTGACAGTAGGGAACCCTGAAGAAACCCAGAAATAAGACTTCCACAAATAAGTTACCATCTCAAGACAAAGTCCTGGAGACTTTGAAGGTATAGGGCCTGTGGGGAGAATGGTAGATGAGAGCTCTGTGGCTGGAGTGGAGAAAGATTCAGACCCACCATCCCAGTGATAGGAAATGCAGACCACGGGCTGCCAATTCCAGACATTGAAGCCACCGGCACTTTCAAGGGCTGTTGTCTCCTGATGCTGTACCATAAGTACATCTCTTTTCCCATCCTGTGTCTACAATAACTAGATTACAATGGCGCTACTCACTGGGGTCATATTTTGAGCCCTGAATGGACTTAGAAAGAAATGGCTTTTCCAGCATAGGATTGCAAATCTTAGTGTATGGTGAAGGACTTGCACCTTTCTCTCAACACAGGCCACTCTGGCAGCCTGGAATGCTTGGCGAGTTGGTGGTGGAGGTGATTTATGGCAGCCCGTCTGTATTCAGCTACATTCTCTGACCTTCCTTTTGTAGTGTCTTCTGCCTTGATAAAATCACTACATTTCATGTCAAGTGTGAAATCATTTCCTATGCATTCAGCTCTAACTTTCTTCGTTCATTGTTTATTTCCTAAAGACTGAATGAATACATTTCAAAGTTCAAAGATTTCAAGATGCTTCTGTGTACCCAGAACACTATTCTTTTTTGTCCACTTTTCAACCTGGCCTCAGATGAACCTTCTCCTTCCTTTTGTACACCAAAGAATTTAGGTTCCCAAGGTTAATCACATGGATCTTCAATTCATCATTTATACCCTCCAAATCATGTGGAATCATCTAATTGGGCACATGAGGAGATAATTGTACATGGCAGAAAGAATGGTAATGAAGCAGTTATGCAGAAAAGTAGGATTTTTTTAAAAGGAGGAGGTGCTTAGGAAAGGACCTAGACCCGTGGCCTCTGGTAATACATGTGTTTATGTGTATATCTACTCATTATCCATCAATTATACCATTAAAAAATTGTGCAAAATGGCAATTTCCAAGGCACTCACTAGCACTGGAAGATTATGATAAGGTAGCTCATGTGTCAAAACTGGAACAGACTCATTTGAGTCATGGCTAGGAACAGAAAGGGAAGAGTATTATGCAAAGCTCTGCAACATACTCTTATTTCATTATTTGGATTGAGGAATGCAAAGGCTACTGTGGGGGTTTGAATGAGAAATGCCCCCTCAAGGCTCACATATGTGAACCCTTAGTCCCCGGTTGGAGTGTTGTTTAGAGAGGTAATGGAACCTTCAGGAGGTAGAGCCTTGCTAGAGGAAGCCTTGAGAGTTCATCACTTTGCCACACTTCCACCCCTCTTTCTCTCCCTGGTGTATGCAGTTGGAGTTGTGACCCTGTACCTTCCTGCTCCAGCTGCTTGCTGCCATGCCTCCCAGCCGGTGAGGACTCCCTCTCTGGAACCCTAAGCCAAAATAAACTCCTCCATAAGTCACTTTTTATCACCATATTTCACCAGAGCAACAAAAGTAACTAATACAACTAATAAAAGGCTGGAAGAAGGAGAAAAACAGATGCAGAAACAACTATAACACTGAGCTTTGGGTGTTCAAATGAAAGCAGGAGTCTTGGAAATGCATCAGCTGATTGCGTGTGTGTGGCGGGGCGTGGTAGCTTCCCAGGGGAACTCACATTTCAAGTAGGTCCTGACGGTTAACAGGAGATGCTCAGGAAAGGCATCAACGTCGGTGAAAAGAACAATGTGACCAAGAATGCAGAGACGTGATTAGAGTGCCAATGCCCAGTGGTTCTGTGTAGCCAACTCTGAAGGCATGTAGAGTAAGTGCTGAGAGGGAAGGATGATACAAAGATTGGTGTCTTTGACTCTGTAGGCCCTGGGGACCTCTTGAAAGCATATAAACATAGCATGATCATAATTGTGGTTTCGAAAGAAGACCAGAGAAGTTAAGGAAACAGAGCTAACTTCATTGCTAACTTCATTTGTTCTTATATAGAAAATATTGGTTGCACACCTATCATGATTCCCAGCATCTTCTAGTAGCTGCATACGTAGTATCACATGAAACGGTTGACTTCTGTCCCCATGCAGCTTCAAGTGGCAAAGGGAAACAGATTACGCATGAAAATGCCCATCATCATTCGAGGAGTAATGAGTGTTTTGGAGAACATACAGCTGAGAAATCTCTGTAATTGGGTGACCAAGTCAGCCTACAGAATAGCACCTCCCGATGAGCAGCAAAGGTCCACTTGAGTAACAAGCCTGCAGCCATAGCGCAGCAAGCCAAGTGCATGGCTGTGTGAGGAGGAGTTAGGCAGAAGGAGTTGCATGTGTAAAGCTCTGGTGTATTATAACACTGTTCTGCAAATCACAAGATGACCAAAGAGAGACAAATTCCTGTATCTCTAAAAAGGGCATGGGGATAAGAGAATGCTGATCACCTTTTGAATAGCACCCAGAGCATGGTAAGTCCTTGAAAAGTACTCCTGTTTGACAGGCCAGAACAGGACCTCTCTTTGTAAGTTGTTATCTGACCACAATTTTAAGGAGAGGTGACTAAGTTATTTTTCGATAGATATCTTTCAAAACCAGCACTTTAAGCAGTGAAGCCTAGTTATTATTCTGAGGCCAACCCAAGGATTTTATTTGCTTTGTTTTGTCTTGTTCATTTGTTTTTGGTCTCTTATGTAGTTTTAAGCCATTCATTTCATTTTCAGATGCTCCAAGTTTGCACCTGATGACCACACTGAAGGGAAATTGTCTGAAAACTTAAAAGACACACTGGCTGGTATGGTTTGTAAGGAAACTCTTCAAGCAAGGTAGGGAGATGAGTAGAACTGGGGGGCATCAGCTCATCATGTTCTAGCTGAGTGCATCACACACAGGGTACACTGAAGCTGGAATCTGCAATGAGATCATTAGTGTGTATTCCCGGTCCTGTAGACAGACCACACGCATATTTAATGCACCAAGCCCACCTTGAAATGCCCCTCTGTCCCATGAGAACAAAGTACAAGGAAAAATCAGGAGGAGGGGAAGTTGCCAAGTGATCCATAATGCTGTCAATGTCACCCTCTGTGCTGATCAGAAGAAGAAAGGTAATAGAGAAAGTTCTGTAGTGCTGGTTCAGCTGCCTGCCACCCAACTCTGGGACAAGCTGCCAAGGAGGAAATAGCTAGATCATTATGGACCGTGTCAATAATAAATTATAGAAATACCTTATCTATATGGAATAGTGCCCTGAATTTATGTGAAGTATCAATATTTATGATTACACATCTGACCACTCAATGCCCAAAAGAAATGAAAAATAATAAATATAATCTTAAGATCTTTGTTTTTTAAAGATTATTAATGCTTTAAAAACAATTCAATTATCAACATGAATAAAAGTATTAGAGACAAAACTTTTTTTTTCTTTTTCTTTTTTTCTGTTTTTTGTTTTGGTTTTTCTGAGACAGGATTTCTCTGTGTTGTTTGGAGCCTGTCCTGGAACTCGCTCTGTAGACCAGGCTGGCCTCAAACTCACAGAAATCTGCCTGCCTCTACATCCAGAGTGCTGGGATTAAGAGCATGCACCACCACGGCCCTGCCTGGAGATAATACTTTTTAAAACATGCAAGTTAGAGAGAAGTAATGTTTTTCCTATTATTTAATAAATAAAAATTGCCATGGAATAAACACTCTAATTTTTAGAGTGCGTAAAGGAACAGTTCTGTAAATCAAACAGTCTCTCTAAATTCTAAATATTGGGTTTTAGCTCAGAGAATGTCATGGTTTAGAGCAGTATATTTTTATCCCAAATCTATATACCTTCTTAACTCCTAAAAATACTTCCTAAGCTCTTATAGCATTGCCCTCCTTGATTCTAGTCAAGAACCTAATTCAACCGACAGTTATCAAACATCACGAGTTACTATGTTCTGTGTACAAGGTGCTACCTGAACACAGTGTTACAGGAAGCAGCAGGTGGGTAGAGCCGCCCCAGGGAACATAGGGAGTGATTGCAAAATCAGAGTTCAAAGAGTCAGACTATTCCAGGGGCCTGGAGGAAGAGACGACTGTGGGGTAGAGAAGTCTAGGCAGGCTTTAAGGAAAAGCAACAGATGCGCTCGGTGTCGACAGGTAGAGAAGAGTTCCATGAGCAGAAACGGCACAGAATAGGATGAGGACAATGATGCAGGCCAAGATGTGCCATTTGACAGGAAGGTTTCCATCACATACCATGGGAGTCACGGAAGAGAGCTGGGAAGATGAGGAGAAGTTAAGGGTTCTCTGGGCTCAGATGTCTGCCTGAGGAGTCGGAATCAAATTCAGTCAGCAGTAGAGCTGCTTCCAAGTCGGGGTGACATGATGTGACATGACATGGCTCTGTTTACGCTCTGATGCTCAAGCTTGTGTCCTCAGCTGCATTTGCCTGTCTGAAAAGTGATGGTGGCTCTCTAGCATCCTGAGGGAGAGAGGGCTTTGCACACAGGTTTACCTTGAGGACAGAGCACAGTGGTGGGGGTGGGGTGGTCATTTGGGTATAGGTCTTCTTGTTCCCCATCATAGACAAGGAACCTTCTAACTTCCCAGTAGGGCCTCTGTGTCCCGGTCACTTAGGTATCATTTGAACTGCTGAATAATTCTTAGATGTGAAAAGAGGTATTACCCACAAATATTTAGGTGTCTACCTGAAGAACTGTGACGCCCTATTGAGGTGGGTCATCCAGTAGCGATCACACCCAGAAGTCAAACAAAAGCTGGAGCTCATGTCTGAGGGGACAGGGCTGGGTGGATATGGCCCAGCCTAAAAACAGGCTGTGGAAAGTTGGCCTTTGCAAAACGTCCGTGCATCCAGCTAATTTTTAAAGGTCTAATTTAGGAAAAACGGGAACTGTGTTACTGGGGAGAATGAAAAAGTGCCAGATACTTTTGAAATGGGTGCTCAGTATAAATTTTGACTCTAAATGACGCACAGCATTCATCAAAAGTCGCTACAACGTCCAATGTGTTTCCTGCTGTTGTTTGGTTGTTCAACATGCATCAACCTCATCTGAGCACCATTTTGCAAGGAGTACCCATTTTTCTATTTGGCACACCAGAAACTCACCTGCTGTGATTGTTTGGGTCCTGGTTGCCTCAACAGAGTCCAACAGTACCACGGATTGCTCTTTGAGACTGTTTAAAGACCCAGAAACACTACCCAAAAATAACTGGAGTGGATCCAACCAGCGCATTTTAGACTTGTGTGCTTAGTTTGGGGGACTCATAGAATCCAGGAAACTAGAAAGGTGAAGAGGAGAAGGAATATTTAGGGGAGGGGCAATAGAGGATTATGGGTAATATAAAGGGAAAGGGTAATAATGGGGGGGGGTTTAAATGGGGAGAGAGATGGGGGTAAGCAGAGAAGGTGTTTTAGAGAGGGGTAACTCAGGGAACAGTAGAAAATGCCCTAAGAGAACCACTATTTTACAAGCTTCCTAAATACATGTGTGTTTCACATGAAAGAGTTTAATTGGAATTATCCTACATAGGGGATCGTGCTGATTCTAGAAGCCATAGGTTGCCAAATAAAAGGTCCAGTGGTATATGTAGGCTAGTTCCCTTGAGTTGTTGGTGATGGGCTTCCGTGGGTCCCTCATAACAATACATGGTGTCTCCACTGCTCTTCAGTCCAACAGACCTGGTGGGAAGATCTTATTGTTGAAGAACCACACACAAGGGCCACAGGACATAGAGAAGATACGTCGGTGCTGCCAGACATTTCCTTCCTGTTGGCTAGCTCTCACGGTACAGGAAGTTGCTCTGCAGTCCTGGGATGACTTCATCTATAGTCTTACACAGTTGCAAACTTTGTACACTACAACCAGTGACCAGCATGGTGAGATAGGCCCATGGTGCAATTGTGGTGTGAAAGTTAGGGGGTAACCAACCTTTAGTTCCAGAGCAAAGACACCCTTTTCTGTCCTAATTTGATAATCTTCATACTTTTAATTAAAATGTGCTTAATTTCATTTATTAAAATATTACAAGTCTAACTATCGCAAGCATGTTGAGGAACAAATATGACAGACTCTCAGTCAGTGAACAACAGAAAACATACGGGCAGGTTCACAGAGCCCTTGGGGAACTTGACTTCACAGGAAGGATGGGGTGTGTCTGCGAATCTGGCAAGTTAGTTACGTGTAAGTCACTAAAAATGTCTGCTGTACAGTTGGTTTATGTGTGTTTAGCTCTCCATAATGTGCTGTGAAATCGTAAATTAACATTATTAAAGCACCAACCAAGCCCACACAGCAATACATTCCTCAAAAGCACAAGTATTTTTATCTGCTTTACATAAAGGAAATTCGAGTTCTTCCTTCTCTTTGTGAACACTCTTAATAATATTTCTCAGCTGATCCTATTTCCGCAAACTGGAAGCCTCTGAGTCCTCATCCAGAATGAATCTCAGCTGAACTGCTGCTAAAAGTCTAAAAGCTTAACCAGCTCTAGTTCCTGGTCCTCATGCCTTATATACCTTTCTGCTTCTTGTTATCACTTCCTGGGATTAAAGGCTCATTTCCTGGGATTAAAGGCATGTGTCACCATGTCCGCCTGTTTCCAGTGTGGCTTTGAACTCAGAGATCTGGATGGATCTCTGCCTCCAGAATGCTAGGATTAAAGATGTGTGTGCCACCATTTTCTGGTCTCTATGTCTATCTAGTGACTGTTTTGTCCTCTAACCCAGATAAGTTTATTAGGATGCACGATATACTGGGGAACACAATATCACCATAGGCAAGAGAGACTAACGGACAATTATGGAAGATTGAATGTAGTTGACATAATTTATAATATCACATCAATGTTAACTTTTCAGTCTTGTGGTTATATCAGAGAAAGTCTTTATTCTTAGTGGTAAGATATCATTAAATATTCATATATGTATATGATGTATATGTGTGTGCATACATATGCAAGTACATATACTTATCTTCTCAAAGAGAGGAAAAGCAGATGTGATGTTATGTTCACAACTGAGGGATCTGGAGAAAGATTAATTTTCTAGAATACAAGTTGTATGTTTTGAGTACTGCTTTCCTAGTTTGTGATTACATGGTTCTGTGTGATGCTAGACCGTGGAGTACAGAATCTTCAAATAACGCTCTGCCTATTATCCAGAAAAGGTTCACATTATAAGGTGCGTTCTCTTCTGCAGCCATGACTCACAACAGAACTTGCAAAATCAAGGACTTTCCTGTGCAGAATGAAGCAGGAGCACTCCTAACATCTTTAAGTAGATTATATGCAAATTTTAAGAAAATGTGCTAATGGCAGAAAATACAGTGAGAAGCTGGCCTTCTGGCAGGGCCTTGGGGTGCTTGCCAGAAATCTGCTAACTGCGAGGAATGTTAAGCTAGTCATGAGGGTTCCCTATACCACACAGCAACCTGAAGTATACATTGTTGAGAAGATTAAGAAAAAAATGGAAAAGCAGATATGAGGGTTACCAAAATAAATAAATAAATAATAATAGAAAGGTAAATGGCAATCAGAATGATACGTGCTATGGCAAGCCGCTGTCTTACAAATTTATAAAGTAGGAGAGGAAACAGGTCAGTGGGGCAAACAGAGAAGGAGCTTGCTTGCTCAGTCTGAGAAGTCCGATGGAGATTCCAGTCGTGGAGAACAGGAAAGTCACTGTAGCAATAAAGTACAGAGGTGTGAATGCTGTGAGCGGTGAGATGTCTACGCTGTGGAAAGAGAGAGATCAGCGAGATCCAAATGTAAGAAAGGGAATGAATCCATCACACACAATACCTGGGATAGCTCTAGCCAGACAAATCCCGGAACAGCCAGGAGAGCTGAGCATCAAGTCTCACCCCTAGCCGAGGAGCTACTGATGAGTGATAGCTTCTGAAAGTCAGGTTTTTAAAGAATGTGACCCCTGCTGGGTAGACCACACTCCAGTGGATAACTGTACACCCAAGACTGTGTGGGCAACACAAATGATACCAGGGGTTTAGTTTTAAATGAGGACACCAAGTTGGGGGGTTAGGGAGGGTGTTGGATCAGGGAGGAGCTGGGGAGTGAATATGATCAAAAACATTGTATGAAACTCTCAAAAAACATAAAAAATGAACAAAAATGACTCTAAAGTTAAAATAAATGAGCAAAGAGGGGAGAGAGGAAGAGAGAGAAAGGGAGGGGAGAGGGAGGGAATCCTTATTTGGGATTTGGGGTGAAGTTCATATCACGAGATGGGCAAATCCACATAGACAAGAGCTACCCCAACACCGCGGAGTCTGCTTTCTGCTTGTAGAGATGGTTAAGACAGGTCCAGCTCTTAAGGGCTGTGCTGGTAGAGCTTGGGAGGGTTCCTGCTTTGTGACTGCCTTCTTTTCCAAGCTTTAGGCATTCGCTCCCTTTAGTGGTAAAGTGAAAGAGAGAAGGGGGGTCACACTCAGAGTAACTCCCACCTAGATGGGTTGTGTCCTGTAATCATCATCAAACCAATAAGAGCTGGGTGTGAGGAAATGCTCATACTTGTTCAAGCCAGATTTTATCTCCTGAGAATGAGACCTTTTGTAAGTGTCCAGCAAAACAAAAAAACACCAAATAGCCAGCATAGCTGAGCCACAGGACTCAGTGAGGACCTAAGTTCACGTATTTTGTTAGACATACATTCCTCACTTCTAACATCAGTTTCCTCAAAAATCAAGACCATAAAACACCAAAAAGGGAATGTTTGGAGGCACATGGGGTCATGTTTGAGGTTTTCTAGTATGCATTCTGGGCCAGGCATTGTTTGATGCATATTATCTCACTTGCTCTCTGGTTCTGTGAATCGAGTACTCCTGTTTTCACATCACTCACAGGAAAACGGAGGCACAGAGCAATTGAATAATCTACACCAGGCAGAGCCAGGGCCTCAAGCCTGGTTTGTGCATGCTCTTAACGTTTCCTTTACGACGGAATGCTGTTAAGTTTTTAGCACAGAATTTTTGGAAGCTACTTAATGGCATGGTGAGGTATTTTAAAATTTAAAACAGTGGCAAATCCATATGGGAAATATGTTTCCAATTTAAAGGTATTTAAAAAAGGAGAATGTGCGTGCTTCAAAAGGGGGTTTGGGGGGAGGGAGATGAGATTAAGTACACGCAAATCCGAGAGCAGGAGAAAAGACAGAATGCAGAAGTATGGAAGAAGCCAACAGTTGGAAGCTTTCACTGAAGGTGTAGCAGGATTTTCACTTGGTCCCTTCTCTTTCGTGAAATTTTCAAATGTACTATAATCAAAGTGTAGTTTTTATTAAAATAATAGTAATAATAGTACCACCTAGAAAGGTAGGTGAGTGGTAGAGTTCAGTCCTGGCATGTGTAAGACCCTGCGGACAATCCCCAGCATGCAGCAGTTGTATTAAAAAGACATAAGTTGCTGCTGTAAAGTAAATATTCTGGAAACTGAAAAAGTAAACCCATTAAATCTCTCCAGCAGTCGTCCTAGTCTGTGTTCCTCAAACATCACCATGAGCTTCTCTCTTCACTAACTGGGGAATGTAACACCACCAATGCTATCATTAATTGAAAGTAACTTAAATTAATTACTTTTACTTAATCTCCTATGTCATATTTATGAAGTGATGCTTTTGCTGTTCTGTATGATTTCTATGGTATAAATTGATGTGAACACATTTAACTGTTACCATCTCTAAAGTTTAAGAATAATCACATTACAGATTCCCTAAGAGGATGTATAATGGCCTAAAATTCCAAATGAAATCTGATATAATTACAGAACTTAGCAAGATGATTGGGATGGACTTCAGAACTGTACCAGAGCACCCCAGAAGAAAGGCTGTGGAGAGTCTCAGAGGCAACCTGGAGGATGATAGCACAGGGGTAAGCTAATTACTGGAAAATAAAGGCTGTTCTTAGATTCCCTTGTGTCCAGAATGACTCCCCAAAAGAACTGCACTGCTGTTCTGTCGGAACAACTGTTTATATTGCACGTAAGTCTTGTCGAATGCATAGTAGTGTGAGAGCAGGGCTGAAATGAAGGTAGCTCTCTACAGGTAGAGACACACAACGCTACCAGAACTCAGAAGCTCACTTGCAGCAACAATAGAACCTAAATGGGAGGAGCCCACTAATTAATAAATAAATAAGAGCACAGAATTCTAATAGAGGCTGTCAAGATGCTAAGCTGCTCTGTGTCTCTCTTGAGACATCCCTGTAAGCATTCTGTCATGAATAAGTTTGCTTCTGATGTCGGTCAACCTGTCTGTCTGTGTTCTTAAACAATGCCACTTCAGAGATATGTAAAATTAAAAAGCAAAACATATATAATTTTATACTTTCTCATAAACATGTTACAACGTAATATGATAATAAAAAAATTGGGCACCAGTGGTAAAACAGCAAATTAGAGAGATGAAGAAATGAGTGAAGAGTTTTCCATTTTAGTTTCTGCTAGGAGAAAATTCAGTGTAGGCGGAGATGAAGTTTTGTTGGGAAGATAGATGAGAACCTAGGATGGAAAGAAACCTTAGGAAGAGGAGAAGGTACCACTGCCTGAGGAGCAGACAGAGCTAGAGATGGCTCAGGGCCAGGGGCAGACACAGAGTAGGAGGAAGGTTTCAGGTGGTACCCTAAGAAGAATTACTTGGAGCTTAGGCAGAAGTATGTACCTGGATATGGTTGGCAAGATGCTGGCATTATGATGTGGCCATCTCTTCCAAAATCACACATTATCTAGAAGGATACAGGAGACCAGATCCATGGACGGTGATGGGCTGAGCACTGCATCCTTGTGGTATCTTCTGTGTGTACAGTGCAGAAGCTGCCAGGCGACTTCAACAATCGATGGACACTTTGCAAATTCATGGATCTGGTTAGAGACCTGAATATTGTTTTCAGTCACAGGTCAAAGAGGTGTGTGGGACGATGTAGGGTTACGGTAGTCCCCGAAGGACACCAAATGATGCCCAAGGGAGCTGGTGCTGGAGAGGAGTGAGTGTTCTGTGAGGAAACATGATTGGAAAGATCTCAGTCGGGGCGATGGTGGAGTCTGGGTTACTGCAATGGGACTAGGGATTTGGTAGTTTCTTGCTGTCAAAATGATGCAAGAGGCTGGGCTTGGTGACACACACTTGTTATCCCCAAACTCAGGAAACAGCAGAACTTCGAGTTTGGAGGACAGCTTGGGCTACATAGAAAGACTCTGGGAAGAGAAAAGACTTTGAGGAAAAAAATGAAGAAGGGAAGATATTTAAGCTTTTTGAGATGCATTCTCTGTTAACAACAGGGGTGTATGTGTGTGTGTGTGTGTGTGTGTGTGTGTGTGTGTGTGTGTATGTGTGTCTGTGTGTGTGTCTGTGTGTCTGTGTGTATACATGTGGCCAGTCCAAAGAGTTATGCCTCCTGGGACAACATGGTCATCATGCTCTCAATTTAAAAGGCTTGATAAAAACAGCAAAGGGAAAGGATGGGAAGAGAATCAGGAACTCTGAACTGATTGGTATCTGGAAGTAGTTCTCTTTCTGTCCAGTGTAGGCTGGCTTCCTGGGAGCTCAGGAACCATTTGTTAGGGCCTGGTCAACAGACCCTGGAATTTCAGGTTATTCATATACACTAGTTTTCCCAGTCACTATTTTCTCAAAGCCCATTCTTTTTCCTCTGAAATTCTGAATTGTGTAAATTCTACAGATATTCAAAATTACACGTTTTCTATTTAACCTCTCCAAACCTCAGGTAGCTAACTGGCAAGGGATTTGAATGAAAGGAAGTCATCTAGAGCTCTGAACCAGATACTCCTAATTTCAGGATGGTTGAGGCTATACACTATGGCAGAGAATACGATGACCGACTTTCACCTATGGAACTTAAATAACAAAGGTGTGAGTTAACTATAAGATGATATCATTTTCCAGGCTTCAGTGAGTAGGCATCCAAGCTCTTCGCTTCCCCAAGGGAAGTGCCTCCGACCAGCAGTGCTTGGCCCTGAGAGGCACTGCTGAGGGTGTTTCTGACATTTCTGGAAAATACACTGACTCATACCCACAGTGCACCGAGCCCTCACAACTAGCAGGCGACTCCTTGGCATCTCTATGCCCTTCTGCTGCTTCCAAGCTTGAGCCCCAGTGTTACCAGGTTGGGCTATCTGTTCCCCATCTTCTTCCCTGTCTGCTCTCCTCTCTATTATCAGCCAACTAGGTTAAACACTGCAGATGTGCAAAATGTAAATATAGAAAGCAAAAGTTAGGTCTGTGAAAACCTGGCTTTTCTGTGAAGCGCTCCAGTGAATGTAAGCTCCTGGGCAGCGGTTAACATGGCAAGGCAACTATACAATCCTGGAAAGATTCTGCGCTCAGTTTGTCTCACGGTTGTGTTGCCCTTCAAAGAAATTAGGATTGGAAAGCACACGGGCTATATAAAGAGTGTGGCTGGTACAAGAAAGAGGCCCACGGTCTTCAGTCAACACACCAGCTTTCAAATAATAAGCATGGGCCTTGTATCAAAAGCTTGACAGCAGAATGAGCAGCCATTTAGTTCAACGTAATAATTTAATAGATACGGCCGTGACGCTTGCATGTTCATCTCTAACCAATATGTTCTGTTAACCAAATGACTACATATCCTGCTTAATTGGGTAAGAAGGTCTCTGTGAACCACCCCCACACCCCCCACACCCCACCCCCGCCGTGCCCCGTATGATTCTTCTGTTGTGATCCACAGAGTTAAAAATTACCATGCTCAGTTTCTTCCTGGCAGTACAGGTTAGCAGCATGTCGTGAAGGAGAAACTTCAAAAGACATTGTGTAATTCAGAACTCAGTTCACTGCAGCCTATCCATGACCACAAGAGAAAAAGGACGGGTTTTTCTGCTTGGCTCCAGTGGTACCTTTACGGCAAAAGCGTAAACACGCTTCACGGGTTCCTAAAGTACGGGCTTTGGGATCGCCTTCCCGGCCAACGAAAAAGCGATTTCAGAGTTTCCGTTCTTTTCCCTCTGCACATGAAGACTACTAATTAGTTACTTTATACCACATAATTTCAAAAGTCTTCCACTTTAACGGGCAAGCTCCAGGATTCTCCACCTCAGGACGTTCTCCTTCTGCTCTGGTCAGCTTATTTCTTACCCATTCAGGCCGGGCTTTGGGGAGAAGACATGCTTATTCCACACTACAGTCACCCTGAGTTCTTTGAGCTCGACTTCTTCTTCACATGGTGCTGGTCTCTAGGAATGTCACTCGGCTTTGGCTTGTCCAAGTTCCTCCATGTAAATCATGTGACTAAATTTGCAGATCTTGTATCTTTTAGATGACAGAATCAAGGCATTTATTTGCAAAAACACCTACCTCTAGGCAATCTTTTTTTTTTTTTCTTCCAATGTGTCTTTCTTTATTACTAGGTCTCTGATAAGAGTGTCAAATATCACCAGAGACTCTGTAATACTTCAGATGACATGTGCTGGCCCCTTAGTTAAGGGAGAAGCTCTAACATATGCTATCATGCCTCCACCAGATGTCTTCTACCAGTATTTCTCACATTGAATTCTGGGACTTAGGAAGGTCAACAGGGAATTCTAGAGACATCATAAAGGCCACAGCCTAAGGAACTGCTCTCTTTCCTCTTGTCCCCTGTCTCTGAATCCTTTTGGTTTGTTTAGATACAGTTTGTTTATCTGGAGTCCCCCTTACACAGTTGTAGCAATCAACGTGCTTATTTGCAGTATGAAGAAGTTGAATGGAAAAAAGTCTCTACAGCTCCCAAGCTTGTCAAAATCATGTCAGGCATGGGTTTTAGGGTCTTTCTCTTTGTTTCATGATGTTGTAACTGAGACACAATTCACATAGCAAAACATTTTGTCTTAATAGTGACTATCCTACATCACTGCGTTGTTATCACTGCCGCGTAATTCCAGAACATTTTTATCATCCCCAAATGATGCTCCAAAGTCACTCACCACTACTCTCATAATCCCCTCCTCTCGGTCTTAGGCAATCACAAATCTTTGTGTCTTTGTTGATTTGTGTTTTCTGGGTAGTTCCCATAAATAGGAATGCACAGGATGTGCCCTATACCTAGTATATTTCGCTTTCAAGGTTGACCCGTTCTGAGCACGTGTACGTTTTTATAGCTGCATGATATTGCGCAGTATCGATACATCATGTTTTGTTTAGCTTTTCATCTGTTAATGGACATTTGGGCTGTTTTCAGTCTTTAGCTATTGTGAACAGAGCTGCTATGAACACTTGGGTATTTAAATTTTTAACTTGTTTCCTATTCTTTTAAGTATAAACCTAGAAATGCAATTGTTTGATCATACGGCATTCTTTGTATAACTTCCTGAGAGATTGCCAAACTGCTCTCTGCAGGGGGTGTGGCATTTTACATGCCCCTTAGCATCACGTCAGTGTTATGGACTGAATTTTTTTTTTAGCACCCAGAAGTTGATATGGTGAAGCCCTAACTTCTGTGATGATATGAGGGATCTCTGTGGGTGGTAATTAGGTTTAGATGAAGTCATGAGGGTGGAGGCAGCATGACTAATGCCCTTATAAAAAGTATAAAAGATGTCAGAAATTCCTCTCTCCACCATTTGAGAGCACAGCAAGGATCAGGGACATCAGGAAGAGGCCCTCTAGAGCTGTCACTGGACCTCAGAATTCCAGCCATTAGAACTACAAGAAAAAGATTCTGCTGTTTAAATCACTCTACCTATAATAGTGGATTGTAATAGCCAAAATGCCTGGTATAATGAGGCCTCAGATTTCCAAGCATCCTGTTATTTTTCTTTAAAATTTTGTTGATGGGACTAGAAAGATAATTCATTTAGTAAAGTGTTTGTTGTGCAAGCATGAAGACCTGAGTTTGATTCCCAGGATCTACGTAAAACTCCACCCCTGTGGAGGCAGAGACTGATGGATCCCTGGGACTCACTGGCCAGCCAGCCAAGCCTAATCTGTAAGTCCCAGGTCCAATTGAGAGATTCTACCTCAAAAAGTAGGCTGCCCTCTGGCCTCCACATACATGTGTAAGTGTATACACACACACACACACACACACACACACACACACACACAGACAGAGAGAGAGAGAGAGAGAAGCACAATCATTGTCATGACCAATCCTACCAAGAGATATTTTAAGTATGTGTGTGTGTGTGTGTGTGTGTGTGTGTGTGTGTGTGTGTTTCTTTTGTAGTGCTGGGGTAACCAGGGCCTCTTGAACATACTAAAGAAATACCCTGGCACTGAGCCACGTTCCCGTCCCCTACAATGTGATTTGATTGGAAATTCACAGATGAATTACAGTGTTGAACATTTTTAATGTGCTCTTTGGCTAGTTGTGGAACTTTATTGAAGAAAAATACATTTTGCCCATTTTCTTTCTTTCTTTTTTTTTTGTTTTTTTTTTTTTGTTTTGTTTTGTTTTGTTTTGTTTGAGATGGGATTTCTCTGTGTAGCTCTGGCTATCCTGGAACTCACTCTGGAGACCAGGCTGGCCTTGAACTCTCAGAGATCTGCCAGTCTCTGCCTCCAGAGTACTGGGGTTAAAGGCTTGTGCCACCACTACCCAGGTTTATTTATCTTTCATTACTGAATTGCTTATGGTGAACTTTGTGTGTCAACCTGGCTAAGCAGTGACTTCCAGCTATTTGGTCAACTGTCTATCTATACATTGCTGTGACAGTGTTTTGTAGATGTAATTAGCACCTACTTGAAGTTAAGGAGATTGTAATGTGGATCATTTCATCAGTTGAAGGCCTAAAGAGCCAAAGGCTGAAGAGAAAGGGATCTTGCCCAAGGCCCTAACATAGGTATCCTGCATGCATCTTCAGCCTGTGAGCTGGCCACATATCCCTCTGTGAGTTCTCTTTCCCTAGGCTGTTTCAATTCTTTTCCTGGTGAATCTATTTCTATTCCTACCAGAGAGGGGAAGCAATGAGAGAATGAAGAAATGATTCCATCCAGTGAGTTTATTGGGGTTATTCACAGGAGCTTGATGACTCAGGCAGCTGAATCACCAAAATGCCTGCTGCAGCATGGAAGACAATCCAGAGGTCTGCATCACGGAGGCTCCTGCAGGGCTTGGAGGCAGCAAGACCACTGAAAAGTCTCCTCAGGAGTCATTGTTTATGACTTCCATAGCCTCAGGGAGGGGCTGAGTAACCCCGGAGTGACCTGAGCCTTGGGAGATAGAAGGAAACATTCGAATTGGGAGATAGCAGCTTTGCAACATCTGGAGAAACATGGCTGATGCAAGATATAAACATTCTTCCTGTGTTTATGTAGTCTACATACTAGGCTCTTATTAATTATGTGAAAATAAAATCCACTTCAGTTTCATCTGTTACACACAGCCTTTAAATACTAGAGGAAACCCACCGTGTTTCCTGAGGATCAGTTAAGACAACAAATGCAGACCTTGATGCACAATTCAATTAATGCCATTATTGTTTGAATTTGAGTTAATTTAACGCAAATGAACTGCATACCACTTAGTAGGCCTTCGAGTATGATTCGGTAAATACATGTTGATGTCTGTCATCTATGAGACACTACGTAAGAAATCATATGAGTCAGCTGCATGGCATGCAGCCCACTGATCGTATAGAGTTCTGGTTGGTGCTATGTTCCGCTGTTACCATCTTGTGATTTAGTAGGTATACAAGAGGAGGCTCTGCATTTCTATTCTGCACAGGGCTGGACACATCCAATTATGAAAGATAGAAAATTCTTTTTGTTGAGAATAATAACTGATGTTCCTAAAATTTAGCATGCTATTCAAAAAACATTAAATTATAATAAATAATCTCTGCTTAAGCAGACTAAGGAATCTAAATACATTTTAGAAATATTTTACCAAACATGATATAAACAAATGAAAAATTGACATTTAACTGGTAAGCTTTAGTTATCTAGAGCGGAAAAAAAAAAAACATTTATTTTAAGCAGTCAAGTACCTGATAAAAGAAATGTCAATGTGTTTTTGGGTTAACAAAGACAGAAAGTGCAAGCTTTGAGAAGCAGTTATTACCAGGAGTTGGGGAGGTTCATAGCTAAGGTTTGGGGAAATTACAAATTCAAACTTTTGATAGAGATGATTCTTCTCCAGCTAAGTATTTAGCATAATATACAGGAAGCACCTAGGTGGGAAACACTGGATGGATTATTTAGCTTGTGTTAGTCTTATTCCCTTTATGTAAAAGCTGATGCATAGCTGATAACTCTAGGAAGATGGTCAGATTTTCAGCACATACTATATGAGGTACTCAATAAATATCCCTTTGGTGAGATAAATTAATATAGCTATTGTTAAAATAAAAACCAACACTGTATGGAAGTGCCCACAAAACTAAAAATACATTACTATTTGTGAATATTTACCCTAAAGGCCTGAAATGAGTTTATCAGAGATATGTCTGAACCCTCATGTTTGGCTTATTAATATTTACAATATCTATGCAATAGAACCAACCTCAAGTATTTATCAACACATAAAAAGGTAGAGAAAATATGACACATATACATAAGAGAATCTTGTTCAGCCTTTGAAATGAAAGCAAGTAAGGTCATTTTTAACACCATTGATGAATCTGAAAGTCATTACATTAAGAGAAATAAGCCAGCCATTGGAGGATAAATGCCACATATTCTTGCTAATACATGGAATCTAAAACAACCAAATTCACAGAAGCAGAGACTAGAAGAGTGGTCAAGAGGCTGACAGAATAGAGGCAACAATGGGCAGAGGGTACAAAGTCTCTACTATGAGTCATTCTCTTTTTGAGACCTACTGGACAGAATGGTGACTATAGGGCATATTTGCACCTCATGTTTCAACATGGCTAGGAGGATAGATTTCCAATATCCCTCCCAAAGTAAGTACTTGACGTGAATGATGTGCTAAGCAGCTTGTTTTTGTTATTCTGCATTGTATTTATAAATTGTAGCATCACTCTGGATGTTCAATATACAGCCACAAGGACCTACTCTGTGTTATGATGGACCTACTATGTGTTATTATGGACCTACTATGCGTTGTGCTTTGTTCTAAGCAGCATGGGCACAGCTGAGTAAGAGTGCTTATCATCAAGATGATAGTCTCATAGTGACAGGGATGTCAAGCATGTTGAGAGAGGCCTGAAGCCCTCTAGGAAGGTCATCTAAAGTTGAAGTCCACACGAAAACAAGTGAGGGTGCCAGACAAGATTCCTCTTAGCGGAAGTCATTGTGAGAGGGAAATGGCCTTGGTTTGAGGAGAATCCCAAGAAACTATCGCAGTTCCAAAGCACATGGAGCCAGGGAGAGAAGTGGGATGTGTGATGAGAAAGGGTAATAGTGCCTTCGGTAGAGCTGCAACAAGGGCAGGAATCTGCTGGGTCAGGAGAGACTCCCAGATGGTTCCAAGAGAAGGTGTGTAATACACCTGTTCTTCAGGAAGATTCCTCTGAGCGGCTGGAATTTTCAGACATCCTAGAGAGGCAGGAATGGTGACAGACTTGTGACACTCACAGGGTGTGACATCATTCTGGGAGAGTTAAGACGGTGTCTGGATGATGGACGAATGTGATGTGGAAAGCTACCAGGAAGGAGTTGGGTTCAGGACATCTTTGGAGGTAGAGAATGCGTGCAGGTGTCCAGTCTGTGGCCTGTGGGTTAGATAGTGATGGAGGTGAGCCAACGTGAAATCATAAACTTACTTTAAAAGTTATGAGAGAATTTTTCCAGCCTTTTCTTTTTTTGTAACTTGGTTGTGAGATTCAAGTGTGGACTTTGTAGGTGACAACATGTGTCAGGATGTCAAAAGGTTGGACACACCTGATAGGATTGAAAGTAAGACTGAGAGTAGAAAGAGGGCCTCCTCCTCCTCTTCCTCCTCTTCCTCCTCCTCCTCCTCCTTCTCTTCCTCCTCCTTCTTCTTCCTCTTCTTCTTCTCTTCTCTCTTCTTCTTCCTCCTCCTCCTTCTCCTCCTCTTCCTCCTCCTCCTTCTCCTCCTCCTCCTTCTCTTCCTTCTCTTCATCCTCCTCCTCCTCCTTCCTCTTCTTCTTCTTCCTCTTCTTCTTCTTCCTCTTCTTCTTCTCTCTTCTTCTTCCTCCTCCTCCTCTTCCTCCTCCTCTTCCTTCTCCTCCTCCTCCTTCTTCTTCTTTCTCTTTCTCTCTCTCTCTCTCTCTCTCTCTCTCTCTCTCTCTCTCTCTCTCTCTGTTTTTTGAGACAGGGTTTTCTCTGTGTATCCCTGGCTGTCCTGGAACACACTCTGTAGACCAGTCTAGACTCAGAGAGATCTGTCTGCCTCTGCTGGGATTAAAGGTGTGAGCCACCACCACCCAGAGGCTTTCTGTTTATCTTGATGAAATTCTGGGACAACAGGCTATCCACATGCAAACCCAGCTTGTCCTTTGAACAAAAAGAGTGCCATTGTTGCCGCTATCGTTTCGAACATTTCTAGTCACCTTGACTTTGAGCCTTTGAGGGGTGTCGAAGGTTAAGAAAACAAAATAGCATAGAATAACTTGTCTCACCCTGCTTCAAAGTTTCTAACGTTAATCACCATTGGGCTCTCTCTGGCTTTTATCTGACCATAGTTTAGTATGACCTCTACTGCCATCCCTCATCTAGAAAACATGGTGCTAAATGCGTTGGGTTTTGCCCCACGTTTCCCAGTATTCCCCTGACATCCGGAGTTACACTTGCCTGTGGGAAGCTGGGGTTCATGTGCTTTATGCACAGTCAGCTTTGTTCTTCATGAGCACTTCTCAAAGGTTGAATCTTGTGCTGGTTTTTGTCCTGTCTTTAGGAGTTTAGAAAGAGTCCCATCTGGATGACATTGTTATACATTATTTTAAAATATATACTCCAGAGCTGTTCTATCTCCCTATCATTTTTGTGAGAGAGGTCAGGTGCCTATACAAATTTTGTTAAATGACCTTTTTTTCTTTTCATATGAAAGTGATAGACCTGGGACATTCATAACCTACAGCTGGCAGAGATGAGGGAACTGAGTTTGAATTCAGGAATACACATCTAGATGATTATGAATATGGGCAATGTAAAGTCTTAAACCTCAGCTTGATGATTCAAGTTGCAATTTGGGAGCAACAGCAGTGGGGGTTAGTGTGTAGGAGGGTGCAAATATCCTGGGGCAGAGGGTAATAGAACAAAAATAATTTTTTAATCCCTGTATGATTTGAAATAGTCCAAAATGTCAAAAAGAAAAAATATCTCCTTTTGTTTTTAATATTTTGGGTAGATGTTGGTAATAATAATAATAATAATGAATATTTGTATGTCCTGGCAGCCATTTGTGCTGTTAGTATCATTAAGGTAGACATAATGCACATTACATTCAGCTTAATTTTAAGATTTTAATAAAAGAAAAGATATGTAGGAAGTGTGGTACATTACCACACTTAAAGCAGCCAATTAAATTAGTCTCCTGACACAGGCTACTTTATAAACTTGTTTATCACACATGTTAGTGCATTCTGACCTTCCTGCCCCTTTGTGGGTAAGGATGGTAGCAGTTTCCCAGCAACAAAATTATTGATTATTTTTAGATGGAGCTTCTTCTCAGTTTGATTTTCCTTCTTTTCTGCAGTTCTATTTAGTGTTACCTTCTCAGAGACTCAAGTTTCACTTATGCATTGGCAAGAAAAAAATGCCATTGGAGGGATATGAGAAGTCATATTTCAATGCCTGTGCTAATCACCCACACCCAAACAATTTACTAAAGCATTTCACTCAAGGTGGAGTGTTCCCTTATTCACCGAATGGAAGAAGTGCTGATTATCTATTGAAGCTTGGCCTGCTCACCAGGTACATGTCAATCTTTTGTTGCTGTTGAGCTATTCAACTCTTTGAACTGAATTTTAACACTAATTGCCACATGATGATGTATGTATTCGTCACACAATACACTGCCATAAACCCTTTGCTTAGCCAATTGAGAATGTCATCCTTTATTGATTTTTTTAAATGAAGGCATCTCATTCCAGGGAATTATAAGATAGTAACAGTGATGGGTTTTTGTTTGTTTTGTTTTACCAGATTTGACATATTTTAATATAAAACAAATTATAAAAAGTGCAGTTAAAGTTTGTCATTGTGAAAGAAGATTTTCCCAGGGAAACAAGGAAGGAAATAGCCATGGGTGGGAAAGAATTTCCATTTACTGACTACCCAGGACAAACTAGAGACTCTATAAGGAGTGTTATATGCATTGCCTTCTTTAATACTATCAACTGCATCTTCCATTTACACTCAGCAGCTGGTGACCTAGGGCTGAGAGAAGCCATGTAACGTAGGCAACCAGCTAAACCGAGGGTCTAACATCCAATTCCATTTTTCTTCCGCTCCACCAGGTCTTGTCGATTTCATGGCATGATCCATGTGGTCTCTGCACCGCGAGGACGGCAGAGCCCAGTGAACCCATGGCTTCAGAGCCACAGAGTCCCCTTGCCTCCTTTCTCCACAGTGTTGGTGGAGTGCCAGAAAACTGTCATCCCCTGAGGAAACTGGATCTCCTATTGATGGTCAAGAGCAGACAGTCTCATAGTTTGGGACAAGGCTGCTCCCAAGCTCTTGGTGATTTTCTAGATAGATTAAAAGCGCTGGACCTTCCTCCAGCAGTGGGCTTTGCTTTTATGTGGCAGTTGGGCTTTTGCTAGAAAGAAGAATCCCACGGTCTACTTGTTTCTGAGCTGCATATGCCATTATGTGTGACCAACCACTCAGGCCAATTGCCTGGGCTACAAATAGGTTCACTTAGCTAGCACTACAGACTACTGTTCTTGGTACTTGCCAATAAAGACATCTAAAAATGGCCCAGCAGCACCTGGACCAGACAGTGAACTGCAGTGAATGCAGAGACATATGGTGGCTCGAGATGCTAAGAGCAATGGTGGAGTGTTCAGCCCTAAGCGGGGCATTTGTGCCACCCCTGTAATGCTCATAAAGCATCAAGCATGAAGAAATGGGTAGAATGGAAGCTAGAAGATATGACATTGTAAACTCAACCTGCACTGGGCCTACATAGGTCTGCACTATAGCTAAATGTTTTCCTGGTCTCTCCCTGCTCCCACAGCCCCATGGTCCCGAAGCTGCTCAGACACAAGTAAACACACAGAGGCTTATATTAATTAAAACTGCTCGGCCATTAGCTCAGGCCTACCACTGACTAGCTCTTACACTTAAACTCAGCCCATTTCTGTTAATCTATATGTCACCACATATTCTGTGGCTTTACCTGTGTGCCATTACATGCTGCTCCCTGGATGGTGGGCTGGCATCTCCTCTTCTCTTCTGTTTTCCCTTCCCAGAATTTTCCTTGTCTGCCTGTTCTGCCTATATTTCCTGCCTAACTACTGGCCAACCAGCATTTTATTTATCAACCAATCAGAGCAACACATTCACAGTATACAGAACATCCCACAGCACCTATCAACAGGCAGCCATAGACCAAGGAGGCACTCTTGGGGTTCTACCTCTCCCTGCTGAACTATTGGCTACTGATGGATTCTGGGTGAAGAACAGTCTTTCTCATTAATTGTGTGCCTGAGGCTGAGCCCAGAAGGCTCCAATGGATAGTTCCACCCTTGGCCACATAGTCCTGGTTAAAATCAATGGGCCACACAACCGAAGAAAATGACATGAGTATGGGGAAAGAATTTATTGGGGGCACAACAGAGGTGAGAGAATGGGGGTGTGAGGGTGAACAGAATGCATTATACACCTGTATGAAATTCTCAAAGAACAAATGTAACCAATATAAGGAATGAATGAAATTTTAAAGTTTGAATACTAAATGTATAATGCAAATAAAATCCTTCTTGAACTCTGAAGTAAAGCAACAATAACCTGTAAAAATGGCCTTCCTGTGCTTTCTACACTTCACATACTCGCCTCCCAGCTCTTACGAGGTTAGATGTCCCAGGTAGAGTGACCGAGAAGGCAGAGAGAAAAGAGTCAGCCAGCCAACTTCCCATCATTTCCCGTGGAAAGCTCAAAGTAGGAAAGACATTCCCATTTCAAGTCAGTATTCAAATTTTAACTATGGCACATGATTAGATCTTTTTTCTTTCTTTTTTGTCTTTATGGGATGGAATCTTCCTATGTGCTCTAGGCTATCTGAGGACTTGACATCCTCTTGACCCAGTTTCCTGGGTACCTGAGTTGGGCTCAGCTAATACTTGACATTTTTCTTTGTCTTTTCTTTTTTTGTTTTTGTTTTGTTTTTTGTTTGTTTGTTTTTGTTTTTTGAGACAAGTTTTCTCTGTGTAGCTTTGCACCTTTCCTTGAACTCACAGAGATTTGCCTGGCTCTGCCTCCCGAGTGCTGAGATTAAAGGCGTGCGCCACCACCACCCAGCTGACATTTTTCAAGACTGACAGTTTCATATATTTATATGGTGAATTTTATCAACCTCCCATAACCCTCCTCCTGTCACTGGATCCTTCTTTCCAACAAGTCACTCTCCTAACCTGATATCTTCTTTCTGTGTGTGAACCACTAAGTCTAATTAGAGTTTCTTGACTGAATGTGGATAAGAGGTTAATCACTGGACCAAAAGCAACCTATGAGAGCCTACACCGCTAAGGAAAATGACATACTCTCTCCCAACAACCATGAACTGCCAACAATCCCTCAGGAATGAGGGCAACCTCATGGTCCTTCCCTCATCCATGGTGAAATGTTAATGAGTCTGAGTCTCATGCAGCTGAGTCATGAACTCACAGCTACAGTGAGTTCATGAGTGCACTGACTATCTCATACCCCAAAGACATTCTTTTTGCTGAACATTTCCCCAATCTGCCTTTTATATCCTTTCCATGCGCTCATTCACAATATCTCCTAAGTCTCAGAGAGAATGATGTAGCACTCCCATTGACGATCAAGCACTCTGCCAATGACCATCCACAGGAAGAATCTTCTCTTCTGAAGATTAGGTACAGCATTAATCTGTGGGAGTAAACATGAGCCTTTAGAAGGCAGTTTGACAATCTGATCACTTAACAAGACAAGAGTAGTAGGTTCCCAGGTAGGCCCTCTAGTCTCCCCAGGCACAGGTTCTTGACCGGGGTTATGGAACCATCATGAGCTCCTTCAGTGAAGCAGGCCTCAAATTCAATCAGGAAGTGGTTCATTGCCCCATAACTTTTGTATCACTATTGCATGAGAGGGCACATCTTGTCTGACAGGTCATTATTACAGTTCTCAGGATTCACAGTTGGGTGAGACTATTGATGACTCTTCACCCACAGCAGCCTTCATAGAATCTTCTGGTATTACTGAAGCCACTATGGAAATCACAGTGGTTCCTCAAAAACAAAACAAAACAAAACAAAACAAACACACACACACACACACACACACACACACACACACACACACACAAAACCAACCAAACAAACAAACAAAAAACCAAATATAGAACTTCCATAGAGCATAGCTATTGCAGCCTTGGACATACATCCAATAGACTCTGTCCCCTATAAAAGAGTTACAGTACTTCCATGTTTATTGCAGCTCTACTCACAGAGGCCAAGCTATGGAATCAGCCTAGATAACCATCAGTGGATGAATGGATAACAAAAATGTGATACCTATACACAATAAAATTTTATTCAGTGGTAAAGAAGTATGAAATTTGCAGTTAAAAAAACCTAGATGGATCTGGGAATATTATACCAAGAGAGGTTAACCCAGGCTCAGAAAGACAAACATTGCATATTCTCCCTTATGTGAGGATCCTAAATACAAATGGTGGGTGTGGTGTGTTTAACTTGTAACATCAGTGAGAGTCAGAAAGCAGGCATTAAAGGAGAGAGAGAAGAGTGTTCTTAGGGGAGGGATATAGTAAAACATGGCTGTACATGAAAATGGAGATGGGCAGGAATACTGAGGGTGGAAAATTCTAGCATGGAGAAGGCATGAGAGGACAGAGAAAGGGTGGGGACAGAGGGAGGGAGAACCCAAACTAAGGATGTGGGGAAAAGCCACATGGAGCCTACACTTATAAGCTTATTAAAAATATAATGTGTATAAAAATTGAATGGCACTCTCCTCAATGGATAGATAATGCTCCTCCCCGAAACCAAGCTCATTAGGAGAAAATCCCTGTACCAGGTGTGGGATAACCCCTGTGAGTGACCAGCCAGGGAGGCCCCAGAGCCCCCAAACAATGTGAACTATTGCTATTACTCTTGGTTATCCACAAGAGCTCAATGATAAGACCCTGTCGCTGAGGACATCACATACTTCAGTCAGAGAAATCAAATTGGAGCTAAGATGAACACTAGACATTTTCGTTACAGATCTGGACATCTTATGATTAAGTGGCCACAGATATTTTGTTAGCTAATACTCTATAGCTGCATGCACATGTGAGTGTGTATTTACAGATACATGATAACCTGGGCCAAAGGGCAGTATCCTGTTGCACTGACTCTGTGGAGTATGCTCTGCATAGTAATGGAGGAGGGGGAGAAGGGAAGTTATGCTTGTTTGAAGCCTCATTGTGCCATTTATTTAAAGTATCAAAATCAATGAAACAGCAGATGCTAGGCAGCCATGTCTCTTAAAATCCGATAAAGCCATTTCAAGAATCTTTGTAAGAATTACTCTGGTTTAATTCCACGATGCTTTGAGTAGTCCCCTAAAGAAACAATTGCACTGGAATTCAGGCATTGATAACTCTGATATGATTTAAGTGGCTTTTCTCTCTTTGTCTTAATCTTATTCCCAGCCTGTGCATCCTTCTGTGTGGTTCTGATGGTCCTGTCACTTAGAGTCCTTTGAGCTCAGCATTCGCATCAATAACTTATGACATCCCAGCGCTGAAACAGCTTTTCAAAGAATTCTTCGTGTAGTTTAAGCCACTTTCTATAATCCACCCTTCTCGGTTATAACACAAAGCGAAACAACAACAACAAAAAGCCAGTCATGACATAGAAGACACTTCATGTCAAATATCGTCCGTGAATGAGCCAATTCAGTAAACTGTGAATTTACTGAGCTTACTTGAACACCCATAGAGCAGACTTAGCAACAACAGCCTTTCCACATGCCAGGTGAAACCCGCAGAGGGAATAGGCCTCAGTTTAATAATGAAAGAGAAGGGAAAAGACTGATAATTATTCTGTCTAAACAGTGTTTTGCGGCCTAACATTGATTGTGTCTCGAATCTCCTTGGGGAATGGAGCAGGCTGCCTTTCTTTGCTTTCACAAACCTCATGCAAATTATTTAAACATTTTCGCAATTATTTTCCTGAAACTGAGTTTTGGCCCAATGCCTAGAAACACTGAGAAGTGACATCACACTGCACCCAGAGATGTAGGTTCCAAAAAAATTCTCTGGGGATCCTTATGACTAACTGTCTTGGAGACCAATTTCCATATCACCACGCGGCTCCTGTTGGTGCTTCTGCCTTTAGAGAGACCCTGATAAGGCCACCACAAAGTTAGCAAATGTTTAGGCATTCAATTCCAGTTATCTTGCTATAACTTGACTGTATATGCAGTTTTTAAAAATGTCCTTTCTAACTATCTTTATAAAAAATGTCTCTCTTGGCACCTTAAATCCTCGATGTGTCTATGACCTCCCTGCTTAATGTTAATCACCAAAAGAAACCTGCTTCCTTTTTCTGTACACCAGGCCTTATATCTGGTTATTCATAAGGATAATTTTATAATTGATGCAGATGACTGGCCTAAAAAAATGATGACCCTCTTTTGTGCTATTACTTCATGCCGAGGACAAAGAGGATACAGGAAAATTACTCCTTGGCCCAGGAAGTTTATTAAAATGCTAAATGAAGGTCTGGCAGCCACTCAGAGAACTTTAAATAACCTTGTGGTGGAAAAACCTCTGAAACCTCCTTTTACCATCAGCTCAAACGACACTGACAGTGACAGGAAGAAAATCAGGAGTTTCCAGAGTGCAAAAAGATCTGTTTGTAAAAGGCAGGCCTACCCAGTGGTTGCGGGCAGATGCGCATGTCCCTCGAGGGATGAGGATGCGGCTTATCATCAGGCATTTCTGCTGCCTTCAGAAGCGGTGCTCTGCAGATTCAGCAGCTCAGGCGTGGCCATGTTTATGCAGAAGGAAGAGCAAGTGTGATGGCATTGTGGGCCATGTGGCTTTCTCTCGTGCTCCTCAATCAAGACGAAGCAAGCCAACAACACACTCCGTGGATCTGTTCTTACCACGGAAATGCCAGGGAACCTGGAGTCGGGCAGTGGAATGGCACTCTCTACCCGTTAGTCCCCATCCGGTGCCGCAGGGTCCACAGCCTCCTGTGATTTCCAGCTCTTTGTATGTTCACTGGCTCCCTCAACACTGACAAGTTGCAGGCTCTAACAGACAGTTCTCCATGGAGGAGGAGGTGAGCCACTTTATTATAAAGTGTGGCTAGGCTAACCGAATCCCTTGTGTTGAGGAAATCCTTAGTGCTTAGAACACCACATACAAGCCGAACCTGAAGGGAAACTACCCTGGCAAAGACAGATACAGAGAAACAACTGCTTGTCAAGGAAATTGTCCCCCAAGCTCCCGCCTCTCCTGCACAGTGGACCTGGCACCTGGGCTGTCCTTTACTGTGAGTCCTCACATGAGTCAATCTTAGCTGACAGGACTTGTCATCCTTCCATCCCTGATGCAGTCCTCACTGGGGGCTCCATCTCAAGATGTTCTGTCAATCCTTGCCCTAAAATTGAGCTCCCAGGAGGCCCCAGGCTTCACCCTAGTCAGGAACAACTTAAGGAAATGGAGTCTGGAATCTAATCTCATGCTGCTGGCCAGCTAGCCAGTGTGGTGATAGCTCTGACATGTGGGCCTGTAAATCCTGCCTCTGCCCTCTTCACTGGCTCCTCCCTGGCAGCCCTGCTATGTTTTGTGACCTGTTTTTGGACCTTGCTTCCTTCCTTTCTATTTTTTGTGAGCATGTACATGTATGTGTATGTATGTGTATACACGTACGTGTGTCTGTTGTGGGCGGTGATGCATGTAGATGGCAGAGGGCAGTCTCACCTGTTGCTCCTCAGGCACCTTCTATCTTGTTCTTTGAGGGGACAAATTCTCTCTTAGGCCTAGAGCTCACCAAGTACACTAGACTAGCTGGCTGGTAAGCTCCAGAAATCTGCTCGACTCTGCCTCTAAGGTGCTGAGGTTATGCCCCCACATGTGGCTTTTTCATGTGGGTTCTGGGGGTTGAGTTCAAGTGTGCTACCTACTGAGCTATCCCCTCAGCCTGTTTCTTCTTTTATGATAGGGTCCCCCTCTGTAGCTCGTGCTGGACTCAAACTCATGACCCTCCAGCCTCCCTGAGTGCTGGAATTAAAGGCATGTGCCACTATATCTGGCTCCTTTAGTGTTTATCACTTAACATTTGTGTGTTCTTTTGAGACAGAAGCTTACCTTACTCTTCTTCCGAGCCAGGCTGCCCTGAACCTGAGGTCAAAGGCTAGACTTTTAGCCCTGGGATGTCAGTCAGCAGAACCTGGGGCTTTCTTTAGGCACTATGCCTACAAGCTGAAAGCCCCTGAGCAGATGTGACCAGGTCAGCTGAGGGTTTCTCTGCTGTTGGACAAAACTCGTTTCCGGCTCCTGCAGTCAGGGACCTTCTTCTTGCAAGTGGAGGCAGCTCCCGTGCCCGCCCTTTTCCATGTCATTTTGCCAAGCCAGTTAAGCAGGCTATCCCTGGCAGTACCTCAGGCCATGAGGGCTTAGCAGAGGCTGCCTTCTCCCTGCTGTGTGCCAGCTCAAGCTGGTTGAAGAGGCTGCAAGATGAAGGAAGCGTTCACCTTTAAGCCTTACTGGGGACAGTTAACGTAGCATTTGCTTTTTCCTGATTAAAACCAGATCGCTGTGACACAGTTATTGAGATTTCAAATGTTGAAACATAGCTCTTGTTTTAGGAAAACAGACGAGATTTAATGTAGCGGGGGAAAGCAGGAAAGAGAGCTGTATAAAGCTGTGTGAGCGCATTGTGGCAAATATCATGTGGGGTTTGGTGGCTCAGCCTCTAGACTCTCTTCCCAGGTTTGGGGAAGTTTCCGACCACGTGACTCCTCCAGTACAGTTAAGGCCTCCCTCCACTGTGGAGGCCAGAAACTATGAGTCTTTCTATACTCCCTCCCTTACAGTGTGGGATGCATATGGCCTGGGCTGGATCAAAGACCCACTCCAATTTGGAGTTGGAAGCCAGTGACCACAGATTAAAGGGTCATATCTGTTGTGTGTTTTGTTTTGTTTTGTTTTGTTTTGTTTTGTTTTGTTTTGAGACAGGGTTTCTCTGCCTAGGTTCAGTGCCTGTCCTGGGTCTCGCTCTGCAGACCTGGCTGGCCTGGAACTCACAGAGATCCATCTGCCTCTGCCTCCCAAGTGCCAGGATTAAAGGCGTGTGTCACCACTGCCTGGCTAGTCTGTTGTGTTTAATTTTGGTGTCATCTTGTTGGGCTAAAGGACATGTAAAGAGTTGATGATGTGTTGGGAAGCAGAGACAGGCGGATCTCTGTGAGTTCTAGGCCAGCCTGGGCTACAGAGTGAGTTCCAGGAAAGGCGTAAAGCTATACAGAGAAAACAAAAAACAAAACAAAACATCAAAAAAGGCATCAGGGCTAGCCATCTTGGGTGGCAGTGGCAAAAGCTTTATCTTTTTTTTCTTCTTTCTTTATTTATATTTTTTTCTTTTGAGACAGTCTCACTGTGCATCCCTGGCTGCTTGGGACCCGCTCTGTACACTGTGCGTGTGTGTGTACACTGTGTGTGTGTGTGTACACTGTGTGTGTGTACTCTGTGTGTACTCTGTGTGTGTACTCTGTGTGTATACACTGTGTGTGTGTACACTGTGTGTGTGTACTCTGTGTGTGTACACTGTGTGTGTGTACTCTGTGTGTGTGTACTCTGTGTGTGTACTCTCTGTGTGTGTACACTGTGTGTGTGTGTGTACTCTCTCTGTGTGTACTCTGTGTGTGTACTCTGTGTGTGTACTCTGTGTGTGTGTGTGTGCTCTCTGTGTGTGTACTCTGTGTGTGTACACTGTGTGTGTGTGTGTGTACACTGTGTGTGTGTACTCTCTGTGTGTGTACTCTGTGTGTATGTACTCTGTGCGTGTGTCCTCTGACTCCAGCAGTGGTTAGAGGAAAGAGGAATAGGCACTCCCACCAACATCATCTGTTTTCCGGACCACACTGAGCCAGGGACTAGGAAGTCAGACTGGGAAGTCTAAGATCGAAGAGGAGAGCTTAGTCCAATGAGGCTTAACTTTTCCCTCTCTGCAGAGGCTAAGGCAGGGCTCAGAACAGACCAACAAGGGAATCTTTCATGTCAGAGATCCTCATTATTCACACACACACACACACACACACACACACACACACACACACACACACACACAAATACCAAGGAGAGAGAGGAAAGTTGGTCTTCAACTTCAAGACATCTGAGGAGTACAAGCAGTTTAGGAGAGTGCCCAGCAGTTTGGCAAAACTTTTCTCCTTCTCTCCTCTTCCTCTCTCACCTCCTGGCAGTGGTGACACTCATCCCTAATCCCAGCACTCGGGAGGCAGAGGCAGGCTCATCTCTGTGAGTTCGAGGCCAGCCTGGTCTACAGAGTGGGTTCCAAGCAGCCAGGGCTGCACAGTGAGACCTTGTCTCAAAAAAAAGGGGGGCAAATATTAATAAAGAAAGAAGAGAAAAAGTAAAGCCCCTACATTATAGATAATGCAGAAGGTGATTTTGGATAGTCCTATAAGAGACTCTCACATCGGAGTCACAGAGGACTCCAGCCTCTTCAGGCTTACCGATTCTCAGGGCAAATTCTCTCCAAGGCTGTATCCCTCTTTGGCATCTCTACCACCTCTCTGTTTTTAATTTCAGGTGGAGTTAGACAGTGCTTATTCACTCCTACAAGTCTATCTGCTATGTACAGTAGGCTGGCCTTAGCTCACAGGGGTTAGTCTGTTCTGCCTCCAAACCGCTGCAACTGAAGATGACAGACAGCACACTCGGGGTGAGAGAGAAAGAGAAGACTAGGAAAGCACAAGCCCATTCGCCCGGAAGGTGCTGTTTTGTTTGTTTATACAAAGGCACATACTGGCCTTGGAGCACAGGTTAAAACCAAGACATAACCTCACTTAAAATAGAAAATGAGGGTAGCTGAGATGTCTTATCCAGGAAAGGCTCTTCCCACCAAGTCCGAGAACTGGAATTTGACCCCTGGGACCCACTAGTGAAAGGTAGAAGGAGAGAGTCAGCTCCAAGAGTTTTTGGGTTTTTTGGGGGGGTTTTGTTTTGTTTTGTTTTTCACCTTCACATGGGTCCCATGATATGTATGCACAGGAACAAAAAACTACTTTTAAATATAAAAATTAAATAGAAAATAATTTTAAATGTATGAAACTGTCAAAGAATACAAAATCTCATTTAGTGGCTGGGACTTGGTTAAGTTGGCCAGTTGCCTGCTGTACAAGCATTGTGGCCTGAGTACAGATCCCTAGCACCCATGTAAAAATCTGATTATGACAATGTGCCCTGTAACTCCAGCCCCCAGGGCTGGAGATGTAAGAAATAAATCATTATGGTCCATTTTTATATGTGATATGTTTCGAGCTCATCAATGAAGAGCAGACAAGTAGATGGCTTTAGATCCCTGGCTCCTCTGGCTACCCGCTGTCACCTGATTGCTTGAGCACTTATCAATTTATCTTAGTGTTAAAAGGTTAAAGGCCATCTGCTACATGCACGCTTGGCCCCACATATCCAGAACAGGGGCAGGAGTGGGGAAAGGGTGGCACGGGTCTCAAGCTCCAGAAAGATGGGAAACTAGGGATGGCAAGATGACATCTTCCTGAAGAACTCAGCCAACATGGAAACCATGGGTCAGAGAAATAGAAAAGTCACTGTTTTGAGCCAAATGGCATGCCAGTTATTTCTGACACTTCTTCGACCTGGACTTGGCAAGATCATAAAATAAACGGCTTTTCTGTCACTGCTGTGAATCTCCAGCACTCTTCTTACGAAGCAAAGATTGTTTCTTACAGGGGTGTCAGAGATCAGCAGTTCCTAAAGCCTTTTGGCCGTCTAGCCCAGCTGAATCAACAAGCTTCAGGTTCAAGGAGAGAGCTTGTCTCACACATACACACACACACACACACACACACACACACACACACACACACACACAAACAAACAAAAAAAAAAAAAGAAAAAAGTCTGTGTTAATGTCCATGGCCTGTGGTGCCATCAAAGGCCACATGGATGCCAGGGGTCCAGGCCACAACTTATGCCAGGTTGGCATCTGAGGGCCGTGCCAAATTGAGTGGCCTGCACTATCACCTGGAACCATGATTTCTTCTGGGCCAGGGCTGCTGCCGAGGGCCATGTCTGGGTCCAAGGCCCTACCACAGCTGGGTTTGGTGTTGATGTCCGTGGCCCATTGTACCACCAAGGGCTGTGTAGATGCCTGGGGTCTGGACAGCCACCTAAGACCATGTTGGTGTCCGAGGGCCATGCTGCCACCAGGGCCATACTGATCTGGGTGGCCTGTGCTGCCACTGGGGCCATGGTGATGTCGGGTCCCAACCTGCCGCCAAGGGCCTTATCTAAGTCCATGTTCCTGCTGTAGTTAGGGTCTGTGATGTCCATGGCCTGTGTTACCACAGGAGGTCAAAGGAAGCATGTCTGTTAAAATCCAAAGGCCGTGCTGGGCTGGATCCCTCACTAGCCTTGGGATAGCTGGCCCTGTCCCTTGGGGGACACTACAACAGAAAAATTGGCCCCACCCCATGTGGGAATGCTGGCCCCCACACTCTGGAGAGATGGTTCCACCCCTCACTATGGATGTGGGAGAACTGGCCCCAATGGCATGGGCCTACGAGAGCTGGCTTTGCCCCTCACCTGAGGAGGGCAGTCCCAGTGGCCTGGACCTACCAGCTCAGCTACCACTCAGGACCTTGGCTTGGCCCACCCTAACATCTTCCCCATCTATGACCTGCTGGAGTGCACGAAGGGACAGGTCCTGTGGAACAATAACTGTAGGCTCTCCAGGACTCGGGGCAACACCAGGACATCTGAGAGGAGTTTTGGTGAGGATCTGGTGATGATGGTGTGCCAGAGGCCTTGAACCAGACCAATGACTCATTGCAATGAACATTGTGCAGTGGACAAAAGTGCATACTGCATGTCACACCGCAGCTTGCAATGCCACTAGGATAAATGAAGACATGCTGGAGAGGCAGGAAAGATGGAGGCATGAGGTGGTTTTGTTGCTGTTGGTTTTGTTCAGTTTTTAATTGATTTGTTTTGTTTTGGTTTTTGGTTTTTCTGTTTTTGTTTTTGTTTTTTTGGTTTTTCGAGACAGAGTTTCTCTGTGTAGTTTTGTGCCTTTCCTGGAACTCGCTTTGGAGATCAGGCTGGCCTCGAACTCACAGAGATCTGCCTGGCTCTGACTCCTGAGTGCTGGGATTAAAGGCGTGCACCACCACCACCTTTTTTTTTTCTGGGGGCAGGTATACTGCAGGGTAAGCGGCAGATTTGGAGGGACTGGGAGGTAGGCAGGATTGAGATGCATGGTGTGAAATTTCCTCAAGAATCAATCAATATATACAGTGGAGAACTGTCAAGGAAAGACAGTAGACATATGCCTCTGGCCTTTCACATACATGTGCACATACTTGCACATGAACCTCACACATGTACATATACTCACAATAGCAAGTACATACAACACAAAACATGCACACAAAATTTTAAAATAAAATCCCACTGCAGTTAGGTAAGTTGGAAGATTAGTAGTTTTTCTATATGAAAACCGTCTCCAGATGCCGTGACCCCTGTGGCAGCTGTTCATTGGCATTTTAGAAACTTGCCAAGAGGTTGAAAGACAACCTTGGCATCCTACCTAGAGTAAAACATAATTTTTTAAACAGTGGCTAGGTATATGTTCAATTGCTAAAGTGATTGCCTACCATACACATGGCCATGGGCTTAACTGTCATCCTAACACTCAGAAGTTCAAGGTCAATTTAGCTATATAGCAAGGCCCCTTTTAATCACATGGCAAAAAGAGGATTTCTTTAAGAAAAAAAAAATCAGTGTGTCAGCATTTCAGTTGGGGAATATGTAATCTTTTCAGCAAGGCTTAGACTAGTAGAAATCCACATGCAAACATGACCTTACCTCATACCATCTCCAAGAATTAACTTGTGTCCTTGAATATATACCTAGCCACTGTTTGAAAAATGATGTTGTGAGCAGATGATATGGATGCTGGGAATCAAGCCCAGGTCCTCTGGAAAAGCAGCCAGTGCTCTTAACCGCAAAGCCATCTCTTCAGCTCCCAGAACACATTTTATATTCAGACCATAACAACAGACAAGTGCTGGTGAGGATGTAGAGATACTGAACTCCTCATGCAGCATGTAAAATGTAAGATGATACACCCACTTTATAAGACAGTTTGACACTTGTTCACAAAATTAAAACATATGGTTATCATATGGTCTAGAAGTTCCATTCCTATGTATAACTTAAAAAGTCTAAAAAGATATATCCACAAAATATCATACATGGATATTCATTGCAACAGTTCAAAATGGAAACCACCCAACTTTCTATTTGGTAATGAATTGACAAATAAAATATTATTTGATGTTAAAAGGAAATGAACTGATTCATACTAAAACACAGAACACTGAAAACAGTTGTTGAAGCAGTTACCAAGGATTGCCTAGAGGACATTCTATCTGCCTGATGTGTGGGTACACCTGAGATTCTAGTTCTCAGAAATCAGCGGCAGGGGGATTGCAATTGTGATGCCAGCCTGGGCTATATAGTGAGATCTCACTCTAAAAAAACAAAGAGGAAATAAAAAGCAGAATCATTCCATGGGTATGAAATGTTAGAGCAGGCAAATCCATAAAGGCAGGAAGCAAACAGCTGACTTCCTAGGACCATTTTAGTTTTTGATTATTCGTGGATAGTGTCTAAAAGATGCCATTGATTTCTGTGTATTGATCTTATACCCTACCACTCTGCTGAACATACTTATCAGTCTTCTAGTGTATTGCTTACAATTTCCCCCATACAAGATCATTTCATCTGTAAATACTGACAGCTTTCCTTTCAGCCTGAATGCCTTTTATTTCTCCGGCTTGTCCGTCTTGAAGCTCCAGTTCTGTGACAGATAGAAGAGCTGACATCCTCACCTTTATCCCTATTCCTGAGGAATGTTCATTCTTTTACCATAAATTATGATATTTTCTGTACGGTTTTTGTAGCTATCCTTCATCAGATTAAAGGGATATCCTACTTCAATGTTAAGTTTTTGTTTGTTTGTTTGTTTGTTTCTAGTTTTTGTATATTTGTTTGGTTTGGTGTTTGAGAACAGATCTCACTATGTAGCCCATGCTGTTCTCAAATTCCTAATCTTACTTCAATAAATAGTCTCCTGAGAGCTGGGATTACAGGTGTGTGCTACTGAGGCAGGCAAACAGAACAGTTTAGCAACATGGGAGTCCACTTAGTATGGGCTATGTATCCACCCTGCTTCTAACATCCTGCCTCGCAAGCTGGGGGTCCCTCCTGCGCGCGCGCGCGCGCGCGCGCGCGCACACACACACACACACACACACACACACACACACACACACACCACATTCCTCTCCAACAATGAATCTGGTCACTTCTGAACCCCACCTGCACAGAGTCTATACACTCCCACACTTTAAACAATAGATTAATTTTCTATGTCCCCTGATAGCAGTGAAGCCTGGAGAGTTTCTGATCAGTCTTACTCCAGTTTATTTAAGTACTGGGGTAGGAGGCTGGTGATCTAACCGGAACTAGTTTTGAGTGTGTGTACAATAAGGAGAACCGTGTCCTCTAAGTGAACTTCTAGGAGAATATCCTATTTACCACTTTATGCCCATGTGTAATTGGATGTGCATATGATTAAAAACAGACACATTATGGGGAAGGACATCCAGTGAGCTAAGGCATACATAATCCAAGCCTGTCAATCCAAACAGAGAAACTCCTGTGCTATGATCTTTAGCAAACAAGTTCCTCCTCTTACCATGAATGGAAGCCCAAGCAATGGTTGAGGCCATTGAGTATCTTCTAACATATTGACCTGTCACTCTTGACAATGTAGTCCTTTAATTTTCTGGTTTGGGGTCTTTGTTTTGTTTTTGAGACAGAGTCTCACTGTTGGAGTCCAGAATGGCCTGGTACTTGCTATGTAAACCAAGATGGCCTTGACCTCACAGAGATCCACCTGCCTTTGCCTCTTAAGTGTCAGAGGTAAAGGTGCAGGCCGCTCCACAGGTACCAGTGTATTTCCTTCTTTCTTTTCTAGTCTATCGCTTTGCCTTCCAAAAGTTTCATTGCTGCTTTGCAATTTTTGTGTGCTTCCTTTATTTCAGTTTCTTGAAAAAAGAGTTCAAGAACCTGGAAGTGCCTGGTCCAGACACTGACCATCATCATTCACACCATTGGTAACCTGGGATTTTCCTGTGTCTATTGACTTCAGTATATGGGTGGCTTTTTGCTCCTGATCCAGACTCTGACCATCATTCAAACCATCAATAACCCAGGATTTTCTGTGTCTATTAACTTGAGTATATAGGTGGCTTTTTGTTTACTAACATGGTGTGTTGGGCTGAAGGGTTTTTCTATGTTAAGCCTGCCTTTGTTTCCTGGGTAAATTTCTATGGGTCATGGTCTGTAGCCTTCCTGTATGTTCTTGGCTGGTTTTCAATGCTTTGAATTTATAAGTTCTTTTATCCTTTTAGACACTTTCTTTTGCTGTCTATCCAAAGATACACTTCATTGTATCTTTGGGGTAAAGATTTTCCAGCTTTTGTGTGAATACTTCAACAGCATTCTTTTCTTGCTGAGAAAGGTCGTTCCTCTCCAAAGACCATACAACTATCTGCCCACATTTTCTGATACCATCATCATTTTATTTTATTTGGTTTGTGTTTAGGAAATTAATGTGATGGTAGATGTTTGCAATCTTTTCACCTGAGATACCACAGCTGGGGGACTGGCACTAGCCTAAGGCCAGCCTGAGCCTCATAGCAAGACTGTATCTCAAACAGCAGCAATGAAAGTTCCTTGTGTCTGGTTAGAAGTTAAGGACTCAATGCCTAAATCCCCCTAATTCACCCAGTGGTGCAATTACTGGCTTAAAATTCATTTGATAAAATTACCGAACCTTCCAGGTATTTGGCACTTTTGAAGTATTATAAGTACAACTGAAAATAATATACTAGATCCTGTTTTAATAACACTCATACAGAGTAGACATTCCACAAAAATTAAATAGGCTGAGTGCATAGCTCGGTGACAGTGCATCTCCCCACCCCTTCACTTCTGAAAATAGATTTTTTTTTCTCATATAACATATCCTGAATATTGTTCCCTCCCTCTACTCCTCCCAGGTCCTCCCTACCTCCCCTCCCATCCAGATCCATCCCTTTTCTGTCTCTCATTGGAAAACAAACAGACTTCTAAGGGACAAAAACAGAAGAATAAAATAAACAAAACTAGGACAAAATAAACAAACAGAAGGAGACGCTCCAAGGAGAAGGCACAGGACACAGATATGGATACCTTGTTCACACACTCAGGAAAAATCCATTAAAAAAATAACACAACTGGAAGCCATAATATATGTCCAAAGGACCTGCAGGGTAAAAAGAGAGGAAAATGTATAAATAATACAAAAATTAAAAAATAATATAAAAAATTTAAAAATCTCTGACACATTATGAGGCAAGAAACCTTCAAAGATGCCATTGAGTTTGTTTCCTGTTGGCCATGTACTGCTGGGCGTGGGACCTGTCCTGAAGAGTGGTTTGTTTCCACAGTGAGACTCCTCTGGAGAACATTAAATTTTCACTTGCCATGGTTATCCACTGGAGACAGCTTCCGGGTTAGGGGTGGGAACATGTGTCCATGTCTGCTTTCAGCTCTAAGACCCCACCTGGTGAGTTCATATGTGCACGGGTCCTGTTGGTTCAGAGGCTGTGGTGGTATTGTGTTCCCCGAAATATTGTGCACACTAATAAACTTATCTGGGGTCAGAGAACAGGACAGCCACAATATTAAACATAGAGGTTAGGCAGTGGTAGCACACGCCTTTAATCCCAGCACTTGGGAGGCAGAGCCAGGCGGATCTCTGTGAGTTCGAGGTCACATTGGAAACAGCCAGGCATGGTGACACATGCCTTTAATCCCAGAGAGTGACGGCAGATAGCAGAAAGGTATATAAGGCGTGAGGTCCAGGAACTAGAAGCATTTGGCTGGTTAAGCATTTGGCTGGTTAAGCTTTTAGGCTTCTAGCAGCAGTTCAGCTGAGACCCAATTGGATGAGGACTCAGAGGCTTCCAGTCTGAGGAAACAAGACTAGCTGAGGAACTGGCAAAGTGAGGAAGCTGTGGCTTGTTCTGTTTCTCTAATCTTTCAACATTCACCCCAATAACTGGCCTCAGGTTTGATTTTATTAATAAGAACTTCTAACAATTCTGCTACAAGAGGCCCTTGTTTCCTTGCTGTCCTCCATCCCCTCTGGCTCTTGCACTCTCTCTGCCTCCTCTTCCGCAGGGCTCCCTGAGCCCTGAGGGGAAGGATTTGATGGAGACATCCCATTTGAGGGCTGTAAGCTAAAGTATTCTTTTTTTCTTTTTGAAGTATCTAGATTCATGTGTTTGGTTACGGGAACTGAAAGGAAATGAATATATAGAATAGCAGTGGTGACTGATGAGCTGCTAACAGATTAGAACTGTAATTGATGCATGTTGTATGTTTAATATGTCTCAAATTTGTCCACTTCTCTCCATATCCATGGAGATTCCCAAGGCTAACCTACCTTCCCATTACATTGTCGAACAGCAGCCAAATGGGACCTTTTAGAGTAACTCTGATCCGACGCTCTCTTGCTCAGTAACTTCTGCTGCCTCTCTCTCTGTTGCTGTTGCTGAGACGTGGTCCTTACTCAGCGTCTTTACTGCTGGGATGGCAGGTGTATGCCACCATACCCAGCACTTTCTTCAACACAGTCAGAAAGCCTTCCAGGAATTGGTCCTCCCCAGTCTCTGACCTCGGCTGGTGACACATTCCTTCACGGGTCATTACCCTCTTCGTGACTTTGTTCTATTATTGGAATGTCACACTGGCTACCTCGGAGCCTTTGCCTGTGTTTGCCCTTGGGCTTAGAACCTCTTCTCTAGGCTTTTCAGATGTCCATACAGTTCCCATTATGATCTCAACGTAAGGATGGCACCTTAGCCAGCTTTCCATGGTTATCATATGGGACAAAGCTCTTTTTGACCAGCTTTGAACTTACATGATCATTTGGGAAAATACTGACATCACCAGAGCACAGGAAACAGGAATTCATCATTTCCATTCAAATTCTTTCATTGTGGTATCAGCAATGTCTTCCTTGGGGTCTAGCGCATGTGCTTATGAGTTTATTCCTAGCTATTCTGTGGTACTGGTTGCTAAAAGATATCTTTTTTTTTTTAAATTACACCCTTAATTGATCACAGAATTCTGTGTTGTAACTTAGATATACTAACCCCAATGAACACCAGCCAGAGTGAACACAAACCTGAGGGTGTTTGTTTGTGGATTTGCTAAGTTTCTCACACAGGTACAAAGCACCCAAGGTCATCAACTTACAGAAGGAAGTGGGTCATAGTTTCACTGGTGATGATGGTTCCTGGTGATGAGGCCATCATTTTGGGCTTACATTAGCACAATATGTCATGGCAGGAGCTGCATATGATAGAAGAGGCCTCTTCAACCAATGCATCCATGAAGCAAAGGGAGGAAGAAAAAATTATTTCCTCCCAGGCCATGCTACAAATAACCTCACTTCCTCCCACCATGCTCTACTTCCCAAAGTTCCACAACCACCTGATAGGCCACAGGGTGCTAAGTGCTTAACACATTGGCTTTTGAGGGACACTCCAGATCCAAAGTGCAGCAGTTCAGGTGTATTGGTTTATTTTATTAATTGTTTTTTTGTGGGGGGGGTTTCAAGGCAGGGTTTCTCTGTGTAGTTTTGGTGCCTGTCCTAGATCTTGCTCTGTAGACCAGGCTGGCCTCAAACTCACAGAGAACTCCAACTGCCTCTGCATTATATATATTATTTTATGTATATACATACAATATAAAATGATGAAATTAAAAGCGTTAAAGATGTTCAACAACAGTCAGGTGCAGTGGCTCCTGCCAATAATCCTAGAACTCAGGAGACAAAGGCAAGAGGATTGTAAGGTCAAGGCCAGCCCAGACTACACAGTGAGACCCTATCAGAAGACAAAGACAATAAACACAAAAGTGGAGTTCAGCGATTGTGCTCCTAACAGATCAAGTTCTATAGCTTTAGAAGCTATCTATTGAAGTGATTCAAAATCTGGAATAATTTCATGGGCAAAGATGCTCTGTGCAGTTTATTTATAGGTTAATTAAAAATGGAAGTAGCGCCAATGTAGGTCATGGTCACATACATGATGTCACATTCGTGGTTGAGTATAAATACACTTTGGCTATGAGCTTTGTGAGGGGCACATAGAAGCTGCAGATGCTGCTGTTCATGTGTACAGGGAATGCTCCCACCAGCTTTCCAGGAGGAAGCAAACTGTCTTTGTTCCTGGAATTCAGATGGTTTCTTTCCAGTGTGTGTGTGTGTGTGTGTGTGTGTGTGTGTGTGTGTGTGCGCATTCATGCAGTTTTCCTAGCATTCCTATGGTGAATTCATAACCTCTGTAATGTAGTAAAATATGAAAATAATTCCAGTGGGGTCTGTGTCTGCTTGGAACTTACTGCTTTTTAAATTCTCATTTCCTAAAGGCAGGAACTTCAGACATGAATTTCCTTCCTTTCCTCCCACCTCTCACGGTCTGTCTGTGTGACGTCTTTCATCTCTCTCCCAGTTGAGTCCAGCCTGTCTTCCCAGGACAGCCTTGTAGTCAATCTCCCCAGTCTCCAGCACCTTCAGTCTCTTGGTCCTCATTGGCTCCGTCCCCTCCAGCAACACTGTGCAAGGTCTCATCTCTCTTGATACAGTCATTAGGAGACCCTGTTGCTTTTAATGCTCTTGATCCTTTTTCTGTCATTTTTACTGCTGGCTCCTCTCTTTCATTATCATCACACTGTTTCAGTTTCTATTTGAAGCCAGTCTGGAAGGTCACTGGCAACCTTCTCGCTCATATGTGTTAAAATGGCCGAGTCAGAGGACTCTTCCCACACCAGCCAGCCACCTCGCTGCACAGCTCTGGCATCCTCACTCACTGGCCGTGTGACCTGAGGCAGCCCTTCAGTCAGGCCTCGAAGCTTCTGTTTCCTTAACTGCACATCAGGAGTGATACTGGGGCCACCCAATTAGCTCACTGTTGAATAGATCAGTCGTTGCGCTCCACACTTACAACAATGCATGAGTGGATAATATGATCAATAAATAAAGATGATCGTCTTATTCACAGTGGTTATTAATATTGCCACATGATACAACTTCTCACTAAAGTAAGGTGCCTTGCCCCAAAAGCGATCCCACCAAGACTGAAACCTGACTCTGCTCTTCCAGACCAGTCCTCTTGGTACCACAACCCTTTACTGTTCGAGGCCCTTTACTGGGAGAGGTAGCACCATTGCACAGGGATGCTTTGCTGCTCCTCCCCTCTCTGCAGATCCCTGTGGCTCAGCTTCCTACCTGGACAGGTCCCAGCCAGACTGGAGGTCTAGGGGGAAGCTGACAGCTCAGGAATCCAGGTTAGAAGGAAGGGAATTTTGCTCCAAGGAAAACAGCTAGCTCAAGTTTTTCAGTTCAAATTGGTCTCTCTCTCTCTGGAACAAACAAACACAATGAAACAACAAACAAACAACAAACAAAAGAGAAAGAAAACCAAAGACCAAAAGAAAGAACAAACATGGTTTTTCAGCTTCATCAAATTTCATTCATTGAAATTTTGGTATCTGTGATTGCTTTTGAGATCTCAAAAGGCCAAGAAAGATGTCAGGGTAAGGAATGTAAGAGCTGACTGTCTGGGAAAAGTCTGGTGTCTGCATATCTATACACACAACTGTGAGCATTGAAAATTCTGGTGTCTGTGTGTCTATACACAACTGTGAGCATTGTGAACTCTGATGTCTGTGTGTCTATACACAACTGTGTGCATTGCAAACTCTGGTGTCTGTGTGTCTATACACACAACTGTGTGCATTGCAAACTCTGATGTCTGTGTGTCTATACACACAACTGTGTGCATTGCAGGTCACCAATCTTAAAGAGAAGATGGATGAAAAAAAGTTTGCAAGGATAACAAAACAGTATAGCAGTTTTCATTACAAGAACAGACGAAGTAGGTGTAAATCAAGGAGCAATAGGAAGGTCAGAAAACACCACTTTGTCCATCAGATCCCACAGCCAGCTGCTGGGTGCCACATAAATCTCCACAGAGCTCGTCCTGGCACACAGCAAAGTAACAAGAGTTTGATTTGAGACCCCGTCTCATTTCATGGACTGTTTAGAGTCTACAGTGTAGACGGCAAACAAGCATTCTTGGTGACAGTCTGTAACATGTGCCGATGATTCCTAAAGAGCACAAGGTGTAAACTCATGATGAGGGATAAATGTGGCACTCTAGGTTGGGTGGAACAAATGTGTGACCTTATTATGAGACCTCTCCATGTAGCGCTAACATTTGTATATGTGTTTGTCAGAAAAGAATTTTACCAAGTAGCCCAGGTTGACCTCCAACTCATGGCAGTACTCCTCCATCAACCTCCCAATCACTGATTGTATAGGGATGAGTCATCAGTTCTGTCCCTATCTCTGGCATTGAAGCCGCAACCCCATTTCCCTCTGGCTACACCTGTAGCTTTATGTTCACATTTTTATTCTAAAACAACTCATCCAGGAATTGGTGTGATGTCTGTTTTATTTTATAGTAAATGCTCTAAAATTTATATATCTCTGTATTTTTATTTGCCTTGTTCTGGCTTTGTGTTTTGCTTACAGATGAAGTCTCACTGTGCCACATAGGCTGATCCCAAAACTCCTGAGCCCAAATGATTGTCTCCTTCAGCAGCTGGAACAGCTGGCACCACAGGTGCTCACTGCCACACTCAGCCCAAGATTTATATACTTCTTTTAAGTCTGTATGCTTGAGTGAGGTCATCTTCTAAGTCATTGGAAAGTTATGTGTATGTCAAATGTGAGAACTGTCCAGTTAGAAGTTAAAAGTGCAGGGTTTTGTTTTTTTTGTGGGGGGGTGCACTTGTTCAAGACACGGTCTCACTATGTAGCCCTGGCTATCCTGGAACTCACAGAGATCCACCTGCCTCTACTTCCCGAGTTCTGAGAGTAAAGGTATGTCTGGCTAAAAATGCACATCCTAAGGCCAGACTTTGTAGTCTGAGGTGAGTTCTGGGAGTCGGTAGTTTTATGTTAACTTCCAAGAACTCTCGGGCAGTCACAGCCATCCCAAACCAAGGCTTGAGAAACACTTGGAAAAGGCAGAAAGCCCAGTGGGGAGGAGGGGCGGGAGGACAGAGAAGGGTAAGAACAAAGAAGGTTTGGAAACATCCTAAGACCACTCATTTCCCTGTATGCTAATTTTAAAAACACAAAAAGGGGGAAAAACACGGAAAAAAAGGAGTTCCTGTAGCCTTTTGCTAGCTCATACAGCGCTTCCGTGCGAGTTGGAGGAAAGAACACCATTTGTCAGCAACCCAGATTTTCACTGGCCGGGAATAAAATGGACAGCGTCCACGGAGGGGAGCAACGCCCCAGAGCTCCAGCGCGAGGCCTGCACACGCACGTTCACACTCGGTCTTCTCTCAGACTTCCCATTTGAAGCTGGAGAGTCCTTTGTGCACAAGAAGTGCCAGAGAAAGAGCATTGCTGGCCCTGGCAAGAGGCCCTGGCGAGGGGAGGGCCTTCTTACTCCTTTCACCATTGTTACGGTGGTTGACTTGTGGCCAACGCCTGGGCACAAGGGAGAGCCACTTATACAGAGGAAGGGGTGTGGGGACAGAGAGGAAGTCTCCAGTTCTTAGTGAAACACGATCCTTTGGAGAGGAACGCCAGTAAAGAATCCCAAGTCTGTGCTGCTGGTGTGACTTGACATTTTGCAGTATCACTGTTTTCTTGTTGTGTTTCCTAGCCATGAAATGGCAACTTTCAGTACAACTCAGGTGCCCGTAGACTCGTTTCTCTGTCAGTAAGTGGCAGCTTGCGTTTCCAAGTGCAAATTTCATCCTCACACTCATATCCACTTCTCTACTCCTGCTCTTTTAGTGTTTTCCTCCTTCCCTAGTGACGCCCATCATGAGCCATGTGGCAGTTTCAAAATACTGTCTTCCCACTCCTCTGTCTCACTTGGTCCTCACTCCAGCCATCTGCCATCAACCTATGCTTGGAGGCTGTGCTCAGCTCAGCTCTTCTGGATGTGTTCAGCTCCTTCTAGGCTGTTCTGGACATCACAGACAAAACAACTTGGGGAAAAAAAAGTATTTTCCCCCTAGAGTGAGTGTTCTTTCCTCGTTCAAGAATGAATCAGGCCTGGAGATGTAGCTCAGTGTAAAGCTCCTGTGCCTGCCATGTGCAACGCTCTGGTTTCCAACAAAGGCCTCAACACACACACACACACACACACACACACACACACACACACACACACACACACACAGAAAACTGATAAAAAGAAGACATGCAGTGAGCTGGCAGTACCCTTCCAACACGGCCTGGCCGTCTTTAAGGAGCATTCACTGCATGGGTGATTTTAGTGATCACTCTGTCCCTTGGTTCAAATAGTTCTCCCTGTGAAGGAATGCGGAGTCAAGAGGTTTTTATATGTGTATGTTTTGAACATATCATTCAATGGTAATTGCCTGCTAGCTTGGCTGTGCATCAGCACTCAGGGTGATTTTTATTTTATTATTGTTTTTGAGACATTACTGTTGGGGCTGGGTACCACACAATCACTTGTTCTCTGCTTTTTTGACCCGTTGTGGTTTTCTGCCGTGGTCCCATCTGCTGCAAAGAGAACCTTCTTTGTTGAGGGGCAAGGACTACACTTTAATGTGGGGATAAGGACAAATGTCCTTAGGGATGATGCTGGTTTAGTAAAGTGGTGGTTATAGGTTCTCTGCCAAGATCCATGACGTCACTAACCCCTGGTAGTTGGCTAGGTTTTTAACACCAGGCATTAAAGTAAAAGAGACTAGAGCCCACGGACTTGAGAGAGAGCAACTATGTGAGAGGAATTGAGGAGGGGAAGAAGGAAATGATGTCATTTAGCATTCTCAAAATTTCCCTTTAGTTTAGACTCATCTTCTTATCTTAAAGATAATCCTGACTCCAACACCACAAATTAGTTTGGGTTGCTTTTGAACTTTACATAAATATAATTATATAGTACTAATTGTGTGTGTTTATGAGGTCCAGTCATGTATATAGTTAATTCATTTTCATGCCTGTATAAAATCCACCAGACAAATAGACCAACATGTACTTCCATGAATGACTGTAGTGCAGAGCCATGAACTCTCCAGGTGACGCTGGTGGGTGATACTTCCACCCAGTGCCAGTCAGGCAGTGAGGCTCAGAAACTCCTGAAGGAGTTAACACTGCCATTTCTTTACTTTAAATCTATCAATGGCTCTCCATCGCTCTTAGGAGGCATGCGAGGCCCCTTAGCTTAGCACAGACTCTGCTTGTGAACTAGCCCTTACCTGCCTCCCATGGTTTATCATCCATACTTCGACACTGCCTTCGCTGAAATGTGGTATTGTGTTTCCCCACAATATTGTGCATCCTAATAAATTTATCTGGGGTCAGAGAACAGAGAGCCACTAAAACAAAGCCAAAAATGGTGGCTAGAAAATGGGTCAGAGCAAGCCATAGCAGAAGTTGGGCGGTAGTGGTGCGTGCCTTTAATCCCAGCACATGGGAGGCAGAGCTAGGATCTCTGTGTGTTCAAGGCCACATTGGAAACAGCCAGGCCTGGTGACACATGTCTTTAATCCCAGGGAGTGACAGGCAGAAAGTAGAAAGATATATAAGGCATGAAGACCAGAAACTAGAAGCATTTGGCTGGCTAAGTATTTGGCTGGTTAAGTTTTTAGGCTTTGGAGCAGCACAGTTCAGCTGAGAGCCATTGGGATGAGGACACAGAAGCTTGCAGTCTGAGGAAACAAGACCAGCTGAGGAACTGGTGAGGTGAGGTAGCTGTGGCTTGTTCTGCTTCTCTGATCTTCCAGCGTTCACCCCCATAACTGGCCTCCGGTTTGATCTTATTAATTAGACTCCTGTTAAGATTCCTAGTACATGTATTATAGTGAACATGCCTTCCTGGGAATCCTCAGCATTCACTCTCCGCTTCAGTCACATGTTGCTTCCTCTCTTCTGTCAGTCACCCATGCCAGGTCTTTAATCTTACCATCCTGAAGCCTCCTGAGGACAGACCTCCCTCTGGTCACTCTCTCCCATAGCACTAGCACTGTGGCCCACATACATACCTGTTGCCTAAGTGAACACATGGTACCGCTGTTATTGCTGTTATTTGTTGAATGATTGGGCACAGTTCTCTTTTCCTTTCTCTGTTCATTTTAGTTTAAACCTTATTGTGGAATGCAAATGTTCTTCACACCTTTAACAAATGTGCCTTCATGTAGAGTGCTGACATGCTTTTTAAGCACATGCTCTGCTAGCTTTGCTACAGTAAATGAAATCGATACAAATAAATTTTCCTTAGGATTGCCATCCTTGAAGTTGGAACTGAGAGTGCAAACCGGGCATCCACAGTATTCACAGTAACTATTCTCACTGTAAGCGGATAGCCAACGTGGGATACATTTTCTTTGAATTTAAAACACATTGTTCATCGAATTTTCTTGCAACTTAGAGTGATGTTTCTTAAAACATAGTCTAGAGCAGCAGTTCTCCACCCGTGGATGTGATCCCTTTGGGGTTGAATGAACCTTTCACGGGGGTCACCTAAGACTATCTTGAACATCAGATATCCATTGCAATTCATAACAGTAGCAAAATTACAGTTATGAAGTGGCAACAAAAATAATTTTATGGTTTGGGGTCACCACAACATGAGGAACTGTACTAAAGGGTCGTCACAGATTTGGAAGGTTGAGAACCACTGTTCTAGAGGGTGATGGTCAGATACCTGGAGAATATTTTATATAGAGAAACTGGATTTCATCCTAGTCATCTTCCCAGTAGAAATGCCTAGCGGTGGAGCCCCAGAATCTGGATTTTTTTAACAAGCTCCACACATGGTTCTTTTGTATAAATATATTTAAGAATTTTTTTCTGTGTTTATTTTAGGGGCTGGGGGAATGCTAACAATGAGATCAGAGGACAACTCGCAGGACTCGGTTCTCTCCTTCTGTCCTGTGGGCCCCAGGGATCAAATTCAGGTCATCAGGCTTGATGGAAGTGCCTCCGCCCAATAAGGCATCTTGCTAACCCCTCTACACATTACTATTAATGATGGTGAAGTTAGTCCCTGTCTAGAATTAAACCAAATAGTTCACCGCATTAATTTAGTATAGATAAGGGTCTGACTTTCAAGTATTCTCTTCTTAGTAAGGTATCTGGGTGAAGATGTATTACATTAAGAACTATCTTGAACGTGAGAGAAAAAGAACAAGATAAAAATCTCTTTGGTATTCATTAGAATGACAGCCACTAAGGTTTTATACTTCTCTTGAACTTTCTAAGGTACATTCTCAGCAAGAAAAATAATATATCAAATTCTTATAGTCCAGCAGTCTTCCCTCCACAACTGGGAATTTCCAAAATAGATTCTATCAGAGCAGAAACTTACCATTCTTCTTGAACTTACCTACTTCTTCAGTAGTTCTGTATTAATGATAAGGCAACCAGCCAGATGGCTCAGTAGGTAGAAAACATTTGTTCTGCAAGAAGAAGGACCTGAGTTTGAACCCTCAACCCCCACATAAAGTGCTGGGCATAGCTTCAGGGCTCTGTAATCCCAGGCAAAGCCCAGCGATCCTAAAATCTTTCTGGCCAGTCAGTCTAACCCAAATGGTGAGCTTCTGATTTGGGAAGAGACCCCATCTCAGGTCAGTAAGACAGAACATGATAGAGGAAGACATCCAATATCTTGCTTTGACATTGATGTGTGCATGTACCCACATATACTCATGTGCTTGTCACACACACACACACACACACACACACACACACACACACACACACACCAGTTTAGGCACAATAGTCTCCTGAATATCAGCACTTGGGCGGCAGCAGCAGGAATTCAAGGATATCCTTTGGCTTTCAGAGAGTTTAAGACCACCTTGGGGTATTTATATACCATGTCTCAAGAAAGAAAAGAATGTAGAAAGGGAGGAAAGGAGGAAGACAGGAAGGAAGAGGGAGAAATAAGAAGAAGTCATGAGACATTCTCCCTTCTATATATATATATGATAATATCTGGAGCCAAGGAAGGCAGTTTTTACAGTAGTTTTGAAAATTCTTTCTATGGAATCCCCTTTAAGAATTTTATTAGCCAGAGCAGAGCCCATGGGCTCAGCTACTTGAAAAGAGGAGGCGGGAAGATATTCAGCATAAGAATTCAAGGCAAGCCTGGGCAACTCAGCTAGGTCCTGTCTCTAGAAGAAGAAGGGCAAGAGGAGAAGGAAGAGGAGGAGGAGGAGGAAGAGAGGAGGGAGAAGGGGGAGGAAGAAGGAGAAAAGAGGAGAAGGAGAAATAGGAGGAGGAAGAGGGGGAAGAAGAGGGGAAGAGTTGTGTTAGTCTGTTCTGGGATGCTATAATAAAATAGCCCAGCCTGAATGGTTTTAACATGAATAAATGTTTTTAAAAACACAATTATTTACCCACAATTTTGGAAGCTAAAAGTCTGTGATCCATGTACTAGAAGACTCCGTTTGGAGTTGGGGCACCCTCCTGGCTGTGTCTTCACAGAGTCCATTCCCTGCACCGTGTGGAGAGAAGAAGAAGTCTGTATCCATCCCTTCCTCACATTACTGGGGGACCAGTCTGATCAGATTAGGGTTCTATTTTATCATGCCTCTCTTTTTCCCTCCCTCCCTCCCTCCTTCCCTCCCTCCTTCCCTCTCTCCCTCCCTCCCTCCCTCCCTCCCTCTCTTCTTCCCTCCCTCCCTCCCACTCTCCCTCCTTCCCTTTTCCCTCTCTTCTTCTTCTCTCCCTCTCTCCCTCCTTCCCTTTTCCCTCTCTTCTTCTTCCCTCCCCCTCTCTTCCTTCCTCTCTCTCTCCCCCTTCTTTCCCTTTTTCCTTCCTCATTGATGGGCACTGATCCCAGGGCTTACATGCTAGACAAGCTCCATACCACTGCGTAACTTCTCTAGACCTCAATCCTCTTTTTTAAAGTTCCTGTTTCTAAAATATAGTCATACTGAAGGGTGAGGGTTTCAACATATGAACTGACAGACAGGCCACACTTGGTCCATGACAAGCATGCTGTGGTAGTTTGCATTTAATTGGTCCCCATAATCCCAAAGGGAGTGGCACTATTAGGAGATGCAGCCTTATTGAAGGAAGGGTGCCACTGTCAGGGCAGGCTTTGAGGTTTCTTGCTTAAGCTTTACACAGTGTCACAGGTCATTGCCTCTTGCCTTCTGATGGAAATGTAGCCAGAACTATGTGCCTGCACACTGCCATGCTCCCTGCCATGAAGATAATGGAGTAAACCTCTAAAAATGTAAGCCACCCCAATTGAATGTTTTCCTTTATAAGAGCTGCTGTGGTCATGGTGTCTCTTCACAGCAACAGAAACCTTTAAGACACATGCTCATGAAGCCTTTCATCTCCTTTTTCTTTTTCAATTCTGAGTATTTATAAACATGTTCTATTCATTTCTGGATAAATTTTTCTTTCAATTGGGCCAAACAATATCAGTTTTAGTGGTCACAGGATCTTCAAGAACATATTCAGCACTTTATGCATTAGCTGTTCAGGCCAGTTCATGAAGAGGAGACATGGAAGGGTTCATGGACTATAAAACTGTTGGCAAGTGACCTTCTATGTAGGCTTCTTTACACTGTGTCTTCTTTTGTGTTTCAATGTAAGGATAGAGATGTGGCTTGTCTGCACTGCCATTTGCTGTCTGCTTTATGGAACACTGAATCCAGTGGCATGACATTCTCTGCTAGAATAATGATGTTAGAAGTGGCATTAGTGGACACTCTATTTAAATTCAAGATGCTCCAGGTTACTGCATATGGCAAATGCATCAATATCTGAAATAGTGACAATCCACATAATTGTAACTCCTGTTAACTGTAATTTTAAATTTCATAGTAGCTGCATAAAAAAATTATATGGAAAATTACAAACAGGCGAGATAACCTTTACACATATTTATGTCAAAGTATGATTTTAATGTGTGATCAATATTACAAAACATCTATGAGATCTTTATCCCTGAAATATGCTGTTGTGGAATAATCCTTTTGTACACTGTGAGTATATATTACTCTCATTAGTCCAACAAGAGCCAGCTGGGCCAATAGCTAAGCAGGAAGAGAAGACACTGGGAAAAAGAAGGGCAGAGTCACGTGGAGTCACCAGCCAGACACAAAGGAAGCAGAAGATGAACATGCTGTGTTGATAAAAAAGGTACCCCACCCCATGGTAGAGCATAGATAAGAAATATGGGTTAAGTTGTAAGTGCTAGCTAGTAACAAGCCTAAGCTATTGGGTGAGAGCATTTATAATTAATAAAAAGTCTCTGTGTTGGTTATTGGGGAGCCAGAGGTCCCAACGGAAAATTCCACTTAGAACATGGTGATATTTTCATGCTTCTGATCAACACATTCTGATTCTCACTAGGCACATTTCACCTGGATAGCACATGGTGGCTCTTGGCCACTGGATTGGACAGCACAGGCTTAAAGTAACACATCTGGATACAGATCCCACAGCTGAGATCTGGAAGACAAGTTCAGAGTACAGAAGATTGTGTTTTTTGTCAGGCTAAGTGTGGCCACCTGGCACACATGTCTACACAGTAGGTAACTATTTCTGTTGTGGTTTTCTCCCCATGGTAGTAGCAGCTCTCTTTCAGGTATTAGCTATTTAACGTGGCTTAAGTTCTTCCTGTCAATCAGCTGATCAAGTGTCAGTTCTGAGATGAACCATTTGTCTGTCATCTTCCATCCCTACCCGTTACTGACCCATGTAGTTGGAGTTTTCCTGCCTGGCCCAGTCAGGACAAATCTCTCTCACCCGCCAGTCCCACAGTCGCTCAGACCCAACCAAGAAAGCACACAGAATCTTACATTGTTTACAAACTGTATGGCCATGGCAGGCTGCTTGTTATCTACTTCTTTTATCTTAAATTAACCCATTTCTGTTAGTCTATATTTTGCCACATGGCTTGTGGCTTACCAGTGTCTTTACATGTTGCTTTTCATGGCGGCGGTAGGCGGTGTCTCTCCCCAGCGTTTTACTTCCCAGAATTCTCCTCTCTCTTGTCCCGCCTATACTTCCTGCCTGGCCACTGGCCAATCAGAACTTTATTTACACAGAGCGATATCCACAGCACTTCCCCTTTTCTTTTTTTTTTAAGGAAGGTTTTAACTTTTACATAGTACAATTACGTATAACAAAACAATTATCAAGCAAGAATTACAGTTACAATATTAAAGAAGATATCCTATCTATCTTATATTTGTGAGTCTAAGGTTTTATATCTAACTTATCTTTTATCATAACTGAGGAAATTATAACTATCTAGTCTTCAACCACATCAAAGACCTCAGAAGGATATAATATTACCTGAGAACCGGGAGAAGGATGCAAGCAACTTTTGGGAGTCTTGCAGGGTAGACAGAGACAGCTGGCAGCCTGGACAGTCACCTAATGTTCCTTTGTAAAGTTGGGGCATTTGTCTTCAGCCCACAGGGCTAGAGTCTCTTGGTCACTTCTCTCAGTGTCCTATAGAATGTCTGGCAGTTTCCTCTGCAAAGCAGGAACCTGAAGGACCATTTTGAAAGCAAAGTTCAGTGGTCACCTTTCTATGGGTCCTGCATGTCCAGTTGATCAAGCAGTCCAGGCAAGAACAGTTTCTTGCCCAAATGGCTATTTTTGCAAGGTGAAGATAAACTCCATATGAAGTGTCTTCAATGCCCATCCTCCTCTCTGAAGTAAATCGGTGCTGTCAGGAGCAGACATGTCTCACTGTCCAGAAAGTCTAAGTTTTAAAAGTATTTTAAATGCCATATTCTGTAGGTCTTTGAAGTATTTGAAGATTACCTATCTATCTGAAATATGTCTATGTATATCTAGAAGACTTAACTAACATGGCTACGAGTACGATTATCATAGATGACTAATTATTAATATATTTTTAATTATCCATTTCAATTTAAAATGAGCTAAACAAACATAATACCTTAAACACGATTAGAAATATACACACAGTATAACAAAATTAACTTTAAGTTTGTATCAATAGACTAAAATCTATACCAATGTAAAACATTTTAAATGAGTTGTTGCTCTTTTAGAAGTAAGTTCATTAATCTACCCTTTCATCCTATTATATCTATATCATACCCCCTTTTTATCTTTAGAAAGAGATTGCATTTATAATCAACCTGTTTTAAATAAAATAGTGGTTTTTCTCTGTCCCACACCAGAGGGCTCTTCTGATTTGGGACATAAGAATCTCTTAACCTTTTATTTTAACAATGTGCTTGGGTTTAGAGAAGGAGTGAGCCAATTCCATCTCCAAAGCCAGCTTGATAATTTTGGGAATGTGGGCGTAGTTTCTCTTACTACTTCCTGCTGGAGGGGGGCGCTGCATCTTATGGGGATACAAAGAAAATTTTAGGATTATGGAGTAGTCCATTAGGGTGAACCTCTGAGCCAGTTGCCTTGAAACCATTCTGGATGTTGGATCATCTGGGCCATGGTGTCATTGGAGACCTTTCAGGTGGTCTTGGCTGATCAAAACTGATGTATCTTAATCTGGAACAAATCCACAGCCTCTGGCTTTCTGTGGAAACAAAAGCAGAGACTCCTTTCCAAAGCAACATATCCTTATATCCAAATTTTGAAGTCAAGGTACCTTTAAAATTTATATATTTATTTAACTCAACAGCTTTTACGATCAAATCTTTTTCTGCAGTAAAAAGTCCCAAAGACAAGACAAACCAGATTCTCTGTGTAATATCCATTCTTGTAAGATTGAAACGCCTCTGTTTCAGATTCCCAACATGGCGATGGTTCAGTTTACCACCAGCTCTGTGTCTGGAGCCATGTGTACCATCAACTATCAGAAGCAGTTCTATTAAAGCAGCGCATAACCCAGAAATCTTTTTTTTTTTTTTAACTAGCAAAGGCTAAATCCACCACGCAGCAGAGTAAAGTGTCGCTTATAGATTCCTCATTCCCGCCGCACTGCAGGTCAGACGCACACGCCAGGAACCCGCCATAGTAGCTCAAACCGGCAGGCTGCCGCTAACTTGAGAAAGACAACTAGGAAGCTGTTTTTAGCTCTGTTTTAGAATCTTTTTTTGTCAGGTTTTAGGTGGAAACTCTTGCCAACACGTTGGACGCCATTTGTAGTTGGAGTTTTCCTGCCTGGCCCAGTCAGGACAGACCCAAGATGGGAGCTTATTGAAAGACTTAATGCAACTTCCAACAGTACCTGAAAACTTAGTAGTTGTTTTGATCCCAAGAAATGACGGCTTCTCGTGGACAAGTGTAGACTTGACTTAGCAGTTTTGAATTTTTATTCACCTTCCTGAATTAAACAAACAATGAACACCTTCACCACCATTCCTTGGCTATGGGAAATAGTTTGGTCTTTTTTCTTTATCTGGTTTAGCTTCCAAGGTCCTAAATCACAGTTTTAAATGTCAATTTTCAAAAATATAGCCGAGTTAATGGGATTCTTTGGCAGAAGATGTTACAACAGGACTCCCCAGCCATCTGTCTCAGGTGTGAACGGGGCAGATCTCATGAGGCACTGCTAAGTCCTCCTCTTTCTGCCACAGTGCCTGCACAGCATTCTGCAAACAGTAGATACTCCATGAACGCTTTCCAGAAGAATCAGAAAACATTTTTGTAGCTGGCTACCCTAGTCTGGACTAAACTAGATTAAGGCATCAGTAGAGAAAAAAAGGAATCCGTGTGTGCTTAGGACCTGGGAATGAGGCGACGTGGAGATGCAGGGAACAAGATGACATCTACAGATCAAAGCCCACTCAGATAACAGACTTAACCCCATAGAGAGGTTATCATTACCATGTGTACATCTAAAGAGCTTGGCTCAGGCTGGAAAGAGGATTCGATGGGTGAGAACTCTTGATCTGCAGGCATGAGGACCTGAGTTCAAGTCCACAGCATCAGATAAAAAGCTGGGCATGGCACATGTGTTTATAATCCCAGTGTTGGGGAACAGAGAGGGGATCCAGGGAGCTCACTGGGCAGCCAACTGAGCTCAGATTGTGAGATTCAGGCAGGGAAAGAACTTCTCTCAAGGGAATTAAAAAGAATGTCGTAGGGGAAGACATCTGACATCCTCTGGCTGCTGTATACACATGCTTTCATGCACACATACACACACACAAACTTAGCTCCAAGCACCATGACCACCTTCTTCTGTCTTATATTCTTCTCTCTGCCCAGCCATATCACTTCCTGTCTCCACCTCCCTAGTGCTGGGATTAAAGGGATTAAGATCCCAAGAGCTGGGATCAAAGTTGTGTGCTACCACTGTCTGGATAGATCCAATTTTAGACTGGATCAATCTTGTGTAGCCCAGGGTGTCCTTGAACTCACAGAGATCTGTCTGCCTCTGCCTCCCAAGAGCTGGGATTAAAGGTGTGTGCCGCCACTGTGTGGCCTCTATGGCTAACTAGTGGCTTAAATCCACACTCTGATCTTCAGGCAAGCTTTATTTGTTAGATCACAAACAAAATATCACCACAGGTGCCTGGTCCTTTTTTTTTTTCTGAAAACACTCAAACTTTTAAAGGTAATATATGTATCTGTATTAACACAAGTATGGTATGTGCAGTGTGTACAAGTCAGCTAAAGATGAGCTTTTGTTCCATGTTTTAGCAGGTGAAAGGCATCTGTTAACTTTATAAGTCTGTTTGGACTGTATAACCAAACCTCTATCCATGCCATATGAAAGGATGGCATGTAATAATAAGCCAACAAGATTTGTCATGTCTCATCTAGTCTCAAAGATGTTCCCATAGTGGAGGGATCAGCATATAAGTCACCTGTCCTGTAGTCTTTCTTAGTTCCTTTTTCATGTTTGGAGTCAAGATTTTCGGGAGGTCTTCCCCAATCAAATTTGATCTTCATTAATTTTAAAGAGAAATACAACTTTTTGTTTCTTGTGGAAACAAGGGCATAACCTCTCCCCCAACACAACATATTTTCTGACTTCCATTTTAAAGTTAAGACATTCTTAAAATACATAGGTTGGGCCAGGTGGTGGTAGCACATGTCTTTAATACCAGCACTCAGAAGGCAGAGGCAGGAGGATCTCTGTGAGTCAAGGCCAGGCTACAAAGTGAGTTCCAGGACAGCCAGAGCTATAGAGTGAAACTTTGTCTCAAAAACAACAACAACAACAACAACAACAACAACAAACCAAAAAACATAGGTTGGTCTAATTTAGCAGTTTCCATAATCCAAGGTCTCTCAGCAGCTATTGTTTTTTGTACATTAGCATTTAAAAAATTCAAAGTCAACAAAACACCATGCAGGATCCAGACACCCGTGTATTTCCCATCTTTATGTGGCCATTTTTTTTACATTGCTTTACTCTCTCTTTAAAGACTATCATTTTTTAAACTATTTTTTCTATGACTGTCTGTATCCATTTTTCTTTTCTTTCTTCAGCATCTAAGCACATTTTTAAACATACTGTACCTTTGTAGGGGTTTTCTGTGTCTGGACCTGGCTTTCTAAGTGCAGTTCTCTGACTGACTGCGTGAGGCAAACCTTCAACTGCCATGTCAGCTGCTGTGCAGCTCAGTGGCTCAGCGGCTCAGCAGCTCAGCTTAGTGCATGGCGCTGGTGGCTAGCTCCAGCCCACAGTGGCCCAGAGCCCTGTCTCTGTACACCACCGAGCACCAGCCTGCCTGAGAGACTGTAGGACTAGGAATCCACATCCAGCTCCTTGTCCAGAACTTTTCTTAGCTTCCTCAGGCCCTATGTTTGGATATTTGAGCCTCTGCTTTGGACAGCATATGTAGTTGGACTTTCCTTTGGGTTGCCAGTTCACAAATAATGACACGAAGAGTTATTAATTATGAAAGTTTGGTCTATAGCTTAGGCTTGTTCCTAACTAGTTCTTATAACTTAAATTAACCCATTTATTTTAATCTACTTTCTATCGTGTTGTGTTACCTCTCTTCCATCTTGCACCTGTTTCCTCTCCATGTCTCATGACCTCCCTTGCACCCTAGATTTCTCTACTTCCTTTCTCTCCCCGGAAGCCCCATTTATACCTCCTGCCTAGCTATTGGCCATTCAGCTTTTTAATTACACCAATCACAGCAATACACCTTCACTCAGTGTACAAATACCCCACAACACTGAACAAAGCAGCCTTTTCCAGACTAGCTACAGAAGCACCACAGTAGTACCCACAGGGTCCTGGAAATTTGCAGACACAGTGGCTACGTGGAGAGTCAGTGTGACAGAACTTGCTAGAATTCCTGATGTGTAGAAAACCTTGAAAGGACCTGAGGAGACACCAATACCAAGCTCTCAGCACAAGGAGATCTATTTCCCCAGAGGGACAAGCGGCAAAGAATAAAAGAGACAAAGACAGGAGACAGGATGAGGGACAGGGTCAAGAAACAAGGCAGAGGGGGAAGGAATATTTGCTCTGGAGGACAAAGGACAGCCTCTGGATAGAGAGGAGACAGACATGGCCCATAGGCAAATGGCAGTTTATAAAGGGAAAGGGGAACACACACACACACACACACACACACACACACACACACACACACACACACCATGTTAGGATGAGTTGGTTTGTTTTAATTGGGCATATTAATTTAGGAAGCCACAAGGGGGCTTCTGATTGCTAGACTTCAATGCTTTGATACCTGGACATTGGTAGTCAGCCTCAGCTCAAGAGGAGGAAATGGTTTAGGGGAATAGACCTTAATGACTAACTTTAGGAGTGTAACATATGGTTTAGCAAGGCAGAGGGAATGGGGGAAGGGCAAGACCTGCCAGAGCCATGTTTGCCATGCTCAGGCCTACTAGAGCGCTTCAAATCCCGCCCTCCACCTAGGGCCTAGTAGAACTTAAGGTAGAAGAAGAGAAGGAAAGGCCATGCAAGCCTATGGTCGTGAAAGGTGATGGCACACTCAAACCATGTAGGTAAGGCCTGGGGACTGTCGATTTATAGTTCAGAACACTTTTAGGGTCTAAGCAAATGTTCAAGTCCTAGAACACTAACATCTGTCTACTTCCACCCATACCTGTATTTTCTTTCTCTGATAATGTATACATTAAGTTATTCATTGTACAGCTCACACTGTGCTAACATTAGGGAAAGTACCAGAATTTTTTCTTTTTTAGAAAATGCCAACAATTATGATCACTTTTATGAGAGGCTAGTAGTTGTTTAGAAAACACTAAAAAGAAGGTTTTTATTTCTGAACAAAAGAGCCTTCTGGAAGCATTGACTCTATACAACTTGGTAAATATGTAATTAAAGATCCAGGGAGTTTATAATTTTATTAAAATCTGACTCTAGGATAAATGATTAAAACCTTTAGAATGTCAAACATTGATTGCCACAATAAAGGAGTTCTTTGAACATCATATAATGCCTTTTAATACATAGAGCAGAAATTTCAGCCTTGTGTACCTGAACAAGGAGCCTAGCAATTATTGATTCTGAAAGGAATTCAGTTTTATTACTAATGATATATCGAGCTGCTTGAATCACAAAGTCCCATAAGAAGAACTATAAATGGATATCGATAAAACACACACACACACACACACACACACACACACACACACACACACGCAGATGCATTTATAATTTTTGTGGTAAAGCTGAGTATGGTAAAGCCTGAGAAGGCCGTTTTTCTGAAGAAACTTTGCTTTGTTTCTGCAGATGTTCTATTGAGGCAGAAGCCTTTGGCAAGAACTCTCCAAAAGCATATTAATGTGAATACCAAACCTCTGAGTGGGCAGGCTTGCACTTAGGAATTCACCAGGTAATTTTTAAATTTATTTATTTATTTTCATCAAGCCAAGTTCTGTGCAAGTCAACCTTTCCTTAAATGGTTCCTTTATCCAGATTTTTTTTTTCTCTTATTTTTTCACTGCAGCACGTCTAGGATTTGGGCTGATATTTTTAAAAGTCTCAAATCTGACTCTTTACTTCATACATTAATCCATCCATTCATTCATTCACTTGATCCCATGCCATCAGTCACAAACTTCTAATTTCTTACTATAAACAGATCCCTCAGATGAATCTGTGGGGACATTTTCCTTTCTTTTTACTTTTAGCTACTATCAAAGCAAAGCAAAGTTTCTCTAGAAAAATGGATCTTCTCAGGCTTCTCTTTCTTATACAGAGTCTCAGGGTGATGCCAGCAGCAGCAAAGGTGGGCATAGGGTGGTACAGAGCCCTCCTGTCTGTCAGCGTCAGGCTTGGTTGGGTTGCAGGTAGACCATGGGCAAGGACATTCCTTCCCTTTTGAGCAGCAAGCAAGAGGAACAGGCTTGCACAGGGTGGGAATTGGGAGGGGCGTTATTTCGCCATGCTAATACGTGTATTTCAGCTGTGTGTCTATGCAGCTTCTTAAATCATCAGTTTACCAGCTTCTGCATGATATTTCCATCATCTTTGGCCACTTTGCATTTTATTCCTTAATAGCTAATCTGTTTCCTTGCCAATGGTAACTCTGAGCCCGTTGTCTTTGATATCTTCAATCTCACTAAAATGGGTATGGATGAATTTCTTTTTAGCTATCTTCTTGTTGTCTTGTTTTCTGAGACAAAAATCTCATTACATAGCCCAAGCTGGCCTCAAACTCGTCTCCCATCTCAGTCTATCGAATACTGGGATTTAGACCTGCCCTACATGGGCCTCATTCTTGGTAGCCATGATTCCTGAATCTTAAGGATATTATTCCATTGTTTTTCAAATTCATAATCATCAGTTCTAGAAAGTTCAGTCTTATATCTTCAGGTGTTCTGCTCCCCCAGTTCTTGATATTTCTAAGTAATGGAATTCCTGGGATGGATCTTTTCCTTCTAGTCCATCATCCCATTCCTGCCTTTTAATAGAGTGACCCTCACATTTCCCTTGGACCAAGTAGTCTCCTAGGATGTGACCCTTTCATGACCCACACTAGAAAGTTCCAGGCAGATGTGCAATTGATCATCTGCATCCCTGTTCCTGCTTCTCTCCTTAGTGATTGCATCTTTTGTAATCGTGGCTGTTACCCACCTTATTACACTAGCTGCCCCTTTAACAACGCTTATTTATGGTTTTAGTGACGGTACTTTTGAAATTCTATCTTGTAGTCAAGATTTCCATTTTTTCTTTTTCTTTCTTTTCTTTTTGAAACAGGGTTTCTCTGTTTAGTGCTGGCTGTTGTCCTGGAACTCACATTGTAGACCAGGCTGGCCTTGAACTCACAGAGATCCACCTGCCTCTGCCTCCCAAGCACTGGGATTAATGGTGTGTGCCACCACCACCCTGCTTTTTCTTAATTTAAAAAAAAAACTTGCATTTTAGATATCTTTTATAGGACTATATTTTATGAGATACTCTATTAAACTTATCTGTCATGCAAAGTTTTATTGATAAATATTACTATTTATTGTGTTTGTTCAATGTAACTCATGGTAGATTATTTTCAGATATGTTTTGTAAGTTTTCTTTCTTGGGCTCATTTTTAAAGAGATTTAATCCAGAGATTTGATCTTGGACAGCCTGGTCTAGGGGTAACTTTAAAAAGGTTTTACATTCTTCTTTGATGTGTCATAGGAATTTAATTAGCATAGATTAATTAGTATGTTAATTTCCCAGTTTGAAAGACTTCAATAGTATAAATGGGAACTCTATCATCATGAGAGCCAAAGGCATATGGTTTTATATTTTTGAAAGATACTTTCTAACCACAACTCAGCCTAAAGTAAACTGAAGTTTTTATTGGCTGAGTGGAAACTTGGTTGAGTTTTACTCAGATATGATTTTAGGAAGAACTCCTTTGCATGGGTATCAACACCCAAATCCTTTGATTGCAGAGGCCAGTAAACTACAGTACCTGCTTTGGTTTCCTGTTCCGTTTTAGTTTGAGAACCTTGAATGTTTCCCATATTCACTTATGAGAATATAGTCATTCCTCAGCATCTGTGGAAGTTTAATTCCTGAAACACACACACACACACACACACACACACACATCCCACATAATTCTCCTGTGTATTTTAAGCTATCTGTAGATACAATACAACATAAATACTATGCAAATAGTTGCCATACTGTGTTTTTAGGAAATTATAACAAGAAAAAAGAATCACGTGCATTCTCTGTCCAGATGCAATCATTGTAGTACATGCAATGGTCACCACACAGCACACAATCTACAGATGTGGTTAATAGACCAAGAACAAAATAATAACAAGAGCTGGGCTGAAATACAGATTTGTGATAGAGAGCTTCCCTAGCAAGCTCATGTCCCTGGGGTTGATACTTAGTACTGCAATGCTCCTCCTCCTCCTCCTCCCCTTAATAATAGCAATAATAACAACAACCATGGTAATAATAAGCAGTTAATGCTTAAATAGAATATGTACCATGGGCCGGATATGTTGCTAAACATTTTACAGTTAGTAATTATATAATTCCCTACACAATATGTATGATGTTTTGAGTAAGCAATGTTCTTCAAAGGCTCATGTATTTGAACACCTTGCCTCCAGTTGGTGGCGCTGTTTGAAGAGTTTATGGATCACTTAGGATGAGAAGCCTGTTGGAGGAAGTATGTGACCAGGGACTAGTTCTGAGACAATTCAGCTTTGTCCCACTTCCAGTTGTCTTTCTCTGCTTTCTGCTTGTGGACAGAGATGTGGGCTCGCAGCTTAGTACTTCTGTAGCCAGGCCTGCCTTTGGCCATGCTGTCCTTGTCATTCTGGGCTCTGCATTTGGACCTGCAAGTCAGAATCAACTCTTCATTCCACAAGCTGATTTTTGTTACAGTATTTTGTCACAGCAACAGACAAGCAACCAATATAATATGTAACAGTATGTTCCCGACTTACACATAGGGAAACTGAGCCATAGCCCAAATTAATTAACAGACAAAAGATTACTCAGTGGTTAAATGGCAGGTTAGGGATTCAAATGCAGGCCCTGTGACTTTAGGATCCGTGTTTTAATCATAAATCAACAATAATACCATCTCTAGCTAGGCTTGGTGGTACTTGCATGTAATCCCAATGCTTGAGACTTAGGTAGGATCTAGAATGGTAGGTCAGCCTGGGTTACACAGTGAGATACCAACCCAAAAAAAGGAAGGAAGGAAGGAAGAAGGAAGGAAAGAAGAAAAGGAAGGAAGGAAGGAAGGAAGGAAGGAAGGAAGGAAGGAAGGAAGGAAGGAAGGAGGAAGGAAGGAAGGAAAGGAGAGAGAGAGAGAGAGAGAGAGAGAGAGAGAGAGAGAAGCATTGTCTCCTGCCTCTCAAGTACATTGTTCACAAAATTTGACACAGGATATTTCTATGTAGCCTAGGCAGACCTTAATAACCTTCCTGCCTTGGCATCCAGAGTCCCGGGGTACAATCTTGTGCTATCATATTTATTTCACTCACAGGTTTAAAGGAACATTTTTCCAACCTGAAAGATTGTGCACTCACTTGTCTACTTGGGGAGGCGGGCAGTCACGTGCATTGCCATGGCAGGTGTGGAAGTCAGAAGACAGCTTGCAGGAATTGTTCTCTCTTCCACCATGTGGATCTTGGAGATGCAACTCAAGTCATCAGGCTTAGCAGCAGCCATCTTTACCCAATGGGACATCTTGTTGGCCCGGCATTGCTTACATCATGAGAGTGGAATTGTCAGAATAATTCCCCTATCATATTGCCAGGAAAAAAAAAGTGAGTTGTAATAGTATCATCATTACAATCTAATATTTCTGACATTTCACCTTATCCTATTACCCAAAGAAATGCAATAAAAGGGCCAGAGAGAGGACTCAGTGGTTCATAGCGTTTGCTGCTCTTGTAGGGGGCCAGAGTTTGGTTCCACACGCCAGTGTCAGGTGGCATCACTGGAGCTACTGTCTTCTTCTGAGCTCCATAGGCACCTGCACTCATGTGCTATACAGACATGTAATTTTAAGTACTGTTCAATCTTAAAAAGAAAGACAATAACAATGTATGTTTATTACAACACTCCATGATCCCTCCACATTTTTAAGTGACATGCACACCAAAGTTCATGGAAACAAATGTGGAAATTTCTAGCATGAAGAGCAGAAAGGAATGAGCATTGGGATGTTAGAAAAGGTTTAGTATAAAATAAGCCATTCCTGTAGCCTAGTTGTTCTCATGGGAGGTCTACAAAGGGCAATTCAAACAGACATGGGGGCTTCATATAAAACGCTTGGGCTCAGCCCAGTTCTACTAATCAAAAACCCTGGGGGTGGAGTTCCCAATCTATGGGTACCCTTTTAAGTAATTCTGATGCACTCTACTACTTGAGAACCATCGCTGGCATCTATTTGGGATTTAATTTATTGCAAATACCAATGTCCTTTATGGAGTGGGATGTTTTTCACAGGACCACGGTAAGTCTCCACGCATCATAAACCACTAAGCCATAAGCTGACGTTTATTGCTTCCCAGTAAAATCAGGGAAGTTAGCTCCCCTGTATGTAGCCTAGACTTCATTCAACTTAGGTTCCTATAGGTTTTACCATAGAATGCAAATGTTTGTATAGGTTTGGCCCCCCCCCCCCTTATAAAACATGGAATCCTTGTCATTAAATTAGCAGGGAAGTAAAGAGCTTGGAAAACAATCCTCCTTTTTGTCTAAAAAGTATAAAGAATTGTTGCCTCTTGTCTTTTTTGCCTTTCTGTGCAGTGATCAGGTGCCTGGAGCTTTTACAGCAGTTCAAAGTCTGAGCTTATGACTTCACTATCTTAAGTCTTGACTGAAGGTAAGGTAACATGCAAGCCGCTTCTACAGGTTAACCGTATCTTAGCCAAGTCTTGTTATTGTTTCTCCCACAATTACATCTAATGCCAACATGTAAACCTTTTCATGACTTTCTTTCTTCCTGCTAAACATTTACTGTTCATCCCTTGCCAGGCCCTGTGCTAGATGCCGGGAATGGAGCTAAGATTGAGGCTGACGCAGGCCCTGTCAACCCTGAAGCTGGAGGCTGGTGGCGAGGCAGACAAGAGCACAGACAATTACAATACAGCATGATAAGTGTTATGATAGGTGGAATAAAGGGTGCCACTGGAACTGTTCTCAATAAAAATGCAACCTAACTGCTGTCTGAGTGATTTATTGCTCCTGATTGTAAAATATGCTTGCAAGATAGAAGCTCACGCCTACTCATCCTTCAGAAGGCACCTCAGGTTGTCATGTCCTCACGTTCTCCAGTGAGTCTTCTCCCCCTCCACCCCCCTGCCCCCCTACCCTTGAGATTAGAGTCCTTTCCGTGGGCATCCATCAAAAGCTGCGTGCCTCTGTTACAGCTCTGCTCACACCACATTCCAGTGGTCTGTTCAAATGTCTATCACTCTGATATACTCTCAGCTCTTGGAGGGCAAAGACTCTATGTTATTTGTCTTTGTGATTTTAACATAAGGCTTAACATCAATAGTTTTTTATATTCTTTTATTGCATGATTGGAGCTTACCTTTCCACTATAGATCACTGTTATATGCTTTATCACCTTGGGAAAAAAATGTGTTGTTTTTTTTTATTGATCTTTTCACTGCTAGGAACATGAGCTCATTTTAAGTGCTTCTTCCGAATAGTCATGCTTATATGGAACATGCACCTTAATATTAGCCCACAGTGAGGATTAGCAGAGAAGAGGAAACCATTTCTATATGAATGTCATCCACACATCATCACCACCTCCCTTAGTGATTCATTGACCTGGTTAGTATCTCTCCATTGCTCCCCTATTCCTCCCAAACTGTCTTTGGAGGACAGGAAAGGGAGCTTAAGCTGTAAATATGACTAATCTGAGTTAGGGAAGGCATTCAGTGCTATTTCCCACCCAACCGTCTGCTTAGTCTTGGATGTGAAGGTAGGGAAGAGTTGGCCAACAAATAATGAGAAGGGTACATGAAGTGTAAGAAGTTTGATTTGACACAGCAAAAAAAAAAAAAAATGTATATAATGGTTCATTTTATATATGAATACAAATATACAGTTAGACTTATGTATGTGCACATGAACAAACACATACATGTTTTTCCAAAATATTTTTTTTTAAACCCTTACTATGGGTGAGACTAACACCTCTCATTTGTCTTTCTCTACTCAATTACAAACTTCTGTGGGGGAAGGGTAGGCTTGTGAGAATGTCATTCCTAATCTAAGAATATGAAATGTGCAAAATCACGGCTAATTTCTCTGCTGTGTTAATGTCAGGTCCCAAAGAAACCAGGGACAATTCTCCCTCAGAACCTGCGGCTCCTCCCAGAACTTCTCCCCCACCCCCTGCTCTACACCCCTCCCTCCTGGGGGAGGGTTTCCCCTCCCCCAGCCTCTCCCTCCTGTATAATCCAGCCAGTTTTGGTTATGTGCTGTTGGTCTTCTGGCTTGCTCCTGGCTTCTTAGTCCTCGACTTCAGTCTTGATTAAGGGTTTTATTGCTGTGAAGGGACACCGTGACCACAGCAACTCTTATAAAGGAAACATTTAATTGAGGTGGTGGCTTACAGTTCTGAGGTTCAGTGCATTATCACCATAGCAGGGAGCATGGCAGCATGCAGACATGGTGCTGGCTACATCTTGATCAGAAGACTACAGGAAGTTGACTGAGACACTGGTCAGTATCCTGAGCATAGAAACCTCAAAGCCTGGCCCCATGGTGGCACACTTCCTCCAACAAGGCCACACCCACTACAACAAAGCCACACCTCCTAATAGTGCCACTCCCTGTGAGATTATGGGATTGTGGGGCCAACTACATTCAAACCACCTCAGCTTCTCTCTCCTCTTTTCTCTCTTCCCTCTTGCTCCCTCCCTCTCCTCTCATGGCCTAGCCCATTGGCCATGTTCAGTCTGAACCCTTCCAGATGCCTCTGGCAGTAGTGATCATGTCCTCATTTTTTATTCAATTAGCATAGGGTTTCTTTGTAGAGTCAGGGCTGGCCTCAAACTCATGATCCCTGTGCTTCGGCTCCTGAATTCTGGGATTATAGGACTGTACCACCATGTCTGGCCTGTAAGTTGTTTGAAGCCATCATGAATCCAAGGTTTCCAGACAACTGGCTGAATTTAACTGATAAGTGGTTCTGAGAGATGAGACACACATTGTGTTAACTATGGCAGAAACAAGAGAGAGAGGAAGAGAGGCGGGCAGACCATGAAAGAGGTCACGAGGAAGGAGTCTCGCATACGCCAGGCAAGAGCTCTATAGTGAGCTGCATTACTCACAGCTCTTGTTTTCACAAGTGAGACCCAGGAGTTCAGAAGAAAAACCCATCACGAAGACAGGGGTGAGCCAATCCCCTTGAGAGGATGGACGTTGTGGTAGGAGGATTTGGGGAGTCTTGCTTCTGCCCAAGCTCCCCCTTCAACTGATACAAAACAGAATTCAGCTGCTGCATTGGAGGGGATTGGACCCTCACACCCCCCTCACCATCCCCACCCCCTTTGCCTTTCAACACACACATGTGTGCACACATACGCTATTGGCGAACTATAGTCGACTGGCCAGAACAGGTTCCCCCCTTTTTTTAAAAAATCAAATAAGACTTCAATAAAGCCCCACTTGACATGTTCACTAGTCTGTGGGTGCTTTCATGCCCTGGCCTCACAACTGAGAAGTTGGAATAGGAGCAGAAGTAGAAGGCCCATCCTGAAGGAGTCTGAGTGAACAGAGAATGACAAGCCTACACTCAAGACACCCCACAATCCTCACAAGCCTCAAATCCACTTATGGCTTTTAGTAAAGCAGTCATTTCTCTGGTGGATGAGACAGCAGTGGAGAGCAATCCCACTGCATTGCTCTGTATGATGGGGAGTGCCGTGGCTGAGCGCCATCTTGCAAATGAACCTGGCATTTAGAACTGAGCTACACTGAGCCCTGAATGCAGGAAACAGCCAGAAGTCAGGGAGCTTAGCTCTAACTTGTCACAGGGTGAGAGACAGTCCTGGGAGCAAGAGGGCCTGAAGCTGATAAGCCAAAGGCTGAGGATGACGGAAGGCTTGGTTCAGGCAGACACAGCTTAGAGAAAGTGACTCCACCCTTGCCGCCTGGGAGCTGATCTCCTTGACAGAGAATAACTGGAGTTTGATAGCTCTGAACCAGAGGTCAGAAGGTGGGTCACACCTTGAAGCTACCTGTCTACCACTCAGTGCTGGATAAGTCCTAGGACTTTGATGTCTCAGTGAACACTTGACCTCCACGGCTGCATCCCTCCAACAGGGTGGTTAATTCTTAGAATGTCTTCCAAAACAGGTCCTCTGTTCATCTTTCAGTGCTGTGGTTGCTTCCCTACTCCCAACACACTTGAGAGACACCCCATCCACATAATTAGTTAGTTCAGGGTGTACCACCCGGGATGCTTTGGAAGGATGAGAGAACCCACAGACTGCAAAGCTAACTGGCCCCAGTGGCCCCCAGTACACAAAGAAGAGAAGATATTAGAATGAGCATCGTTCTGGCTGGTGGTGGATGCTTGTCTGGTAACGGTTTCATGCTATTGTTGAGCAGCATAAAACCAATGGGGAAAGCTGAGGGCACAAGTTCACCCAACCTTGTCCCCTGTCCACATATATGATTGATAGTCTTGCATTCTTTTTTGAGTTTTTGTTAACACTTACTAGTGATATACAACAATAGACTCTTTTGTTTGTTTGTTTTTGTTCTTGTTTTTGTTTTTCAAGACAGGGTTTCTCTGTGTAGCATTGTGTCTTTCCTGGAACTCGCTTTGGAGACCAGGCTGTCCTCGAACTCATGGAGATCCTCCTGCCTCTGCCTCCGGAGTGCTGGGATTAAAGGCATGCACCACCACCACCCGGCCACAACAGTGGACTCTTGTGTTTATGTAGTGTGTTTTGACTATATTCGGCACATACTATCCTTTCTTGCTCTCCCCACATTCCTGCTGATCTCCTTCTTTCCAATTGGTCTTCTATCTCCATGTCTATCTGTCTGTCTGAATCTACATTTGTTTTATGAGCCAGTGAGTTTAATGAGGGTTATTGGCAGTAGTATTAACAACTGATCAGTGGCCTCACTCCTGAAGAAAATACCTCCTCTCCTCCAGTAATCTCTGTGAATCTTACTTTCCAATTTCTTGTTAAGAAGACACTCTTGGACTTTTCACTGGGAGTCAGCCATTGTTGGAAGAGTCAAATCACAGAGTGTAAGCCACTCAAGTAAATCCTGTGTGTGTGTGTGTGTGTGTGTGTGTGTGTGTGTGTGTGTGTTCACTATTTTTCTAGTATTACTGTGTCCATTTGAGGAATGGTGGCTTACTAATTGTCTTGATAAAAATCAGAAAGTCGTGTCATTAGGCAATTGTGGTTTAGCTACCTATTACAAAACAAACAAACAAAAAAGGTATATCTGATATGTCAAGCCAAAATGTGTCCAGCAGCACTGTAGAGTTAAGTGATTAGGGCATAAGTGAGTTTGTTGAACAGGATGCTTACATTCTTATAGCAGCAACACTCCCACTGCACTGCTGACCTCATACAACCTCTATAGACCGTGAATTGAGGTCACCAACCACATTGATTCTCTAATATTGCTTGGTCAGGGAATCATTGGTGGTGTGTCCTAGAATGGGCTCAGATTGTATTATTTGTACTGCAGATGAATGACCTTAAAAAGATTGCTACTGACAAGGTGTGGAAGATGGCTTCTCCAAGAATAAGAGGTAATCTCCTTCCCAAGTCAACTCAGTGCTGGCTAAACAGTCTCCTGGTGGCAAGGGTCACGTGAAGCTTTGGCTCAACAACAGAATTCCCCTCACCAAGGGTGATGGAATGATGTCCAGGGAGTATTCCATCTGTCTGTAGTTGCTAACACTCCTAGATTTCCTAACGTGAGTCCTAACAATGGTGTAGGAATGGGAATGGGGCACCAGTAGGCCATTTGGCAGCAAGTTGCCAATATTGGACCTCTGTCACACAGGCAGCATTGGTGTTTAATCAGACACCTATTGTGAAGTTGCTTCTCTTGTTCATCATGCCCGTATTATCACTGTAATTGCATACTTGGTGAATTTCATAAATTGCTATACATTCTGATTTGCTACTGATGAAAGAACTCGTATTATGGGGGCAACGGGAGCGATGAAATGTGATAATGCCCATAGAATTTCTTTGTCTTATGATATATCCAGCAACTGTCAGAAAACAAAAACCTGACAAAGTTGGCTTATGATTCTGTGGCATGTTGTGAAGTAGCGACCACCATGACCATGGCAACTTGTATAAAGGAAAACATTTATTTGGGGCTCACTTACTGTTTCAGAGAGCTAGTCCATTATCAGCATGGCAGGAAGCATGGCGGCAGGCAGGCAGACATGGTGCTGGAGAAGGAGCTGAGAGTTCTACATCTGGATTTGCAGGCAGAAGAAAGAGAGATAACCACTAGACCTGGCTTGGGCTACTCAAAGCCCACCCCCAGTGACACACTTCCTCCATCAAGGCCACACCTCCTAATCCTTTGCAGTGGCACCGCTCCCTACGCATTCGAATCTGGGGCCCTATGGAGGTCCTTCCTATTAAAACACCACAGCGTCTAATGACCCTTTATACAGTCCTGGCTTCTGCCCTCCCAACTCTGGAGACTTGGGGTTTAGAGGATGAGGAATATGCTAGTGATGTAGCACAGGTCTGTAATCCCAGCACGTGGGAGAGCCTGAGGCAGGAGGATGTCCAGTTCAAAAACCAGTCTGAAGGACGTAGCCAGACCTGCCTCAAGTAAAACAATCATACACCAGCAGCGTGGAGCGGTGGTGAGCATAGCACTTCTCAGGAAGTGAGTGAAAGAGACTATGTTAAGCCATAGGCCAAACTACGGATTGAAGTGGACACTAGACATTTCTTTGTCCATTAAGCCTCTACCTGCATACCACCAGGTAAATCAGATTGGCATTTGAATCTTAACTGGCCCACGCAAAAGGGAAAAGGTGGTTAACTATCCTCTTAGCAGCTTGTGGTAGGAACCCAGTATCTGGAGTCCATGCATCTGCGCCAGCAGCAGCAGCAGCATCCTCACCTCATATGGGCGTGGCCTTCTTGGGGTTCCTACTGTTTGGTTACCCTGGATGCCTTTCCTTTGTTTGTTTGTTTATCAGCCTAGTTCTTCAGTTTTCTTGTTGGTTCCGTGAGCTACTTGATATACTGCCAATATATTCTATGTGCCAATTTGTGTTAAAATAAGTCTATTTCTTGTGATTAAGAACTGTGTTCTGTGTGTTGCTTGATTCAAAGGGCTTTGCACTTACTTACTTGCAAAGGAAATTTGTGGAATGAGTCCGTTCCAATCAGGTTTTGTGTTTTGCACAAATGTATTTTTCTGTGGGAACGTATCCCTAATTTTTTTTTTCTCACATAAGAAAATCTATTGTATGCAATTTTAATTAAAGTTTTCTGGAATATATATGATAGAAGAGAATGGTAACAATAAAACTTTGCAAAGCATCCATTAGGAAGCCAGTCGGGGTGGGAGGTGGGGGATGGGCGCTTGGGCAGGATCACGTGCTTCTTGGGGAAGCAAACAGAGGCCTGAAATCCCTAACCATATCCTAAGCCAAATCCCTCCTAAGGGAAGGTCAGACGCTGGTTCAGCCCGGTGTTTGTTCACTGAGCCTTATCCACAGTGAAACGCAGGCGCCAAGCCTCCCACAGGCTTTACCGGCCCACATCGGCTTACGCTCAAGCCTCTGGAGAGGTTGTGCTAAGAAGGCTGGCTAACAGCGACTGTTGGCGCAGGATTTGAGGCTTGAACATTGCCTGTCCGCTGGAGTAGGGAACAGTGCGCACGGTTTCTAGTACTTTGTGCCCTTTCGTCTTCCTGGTTTTGTCTTTTTTTTTCTTTTCTCGTGGGATTTTTTATTATTATTTTCCTTCCTCTTCTATAGCATATTAGAATCATATATTAAAAAGTTTTGCTGGGTATGCTGGTGCACACTTGTAATCCCAGCACCTGGGAGGTAGAGGCAGGAAGACCAGCAGTTGATGACCAACGGGAGCCACATAGGAAGTATTCGACCAGCCTGCACTACATGAGACCCTTTTTCAAAAAAGCAAAATGACAACAAAAATTGCCCCCCCCCCCACCTTTTCAAGACAAGGTTTCTCTGTGTAGTTTTGGTGCCTGTCCTCAATCTCCCACTGTAGACCAGGCTGACCTTGAACTCACAGAGGTCCGCCTGGCTCTGCCTCCTGAGTGCTGGGATTAAAGGCATTCGTCACTGCCGCCTGGCTGCTGTGGATCCCTTTTGAGTGCTGAATGCTTCCTGCATGTAGGCTGAGTTTGCAGCATTTTATTGTATTTACTTATGAAACGATTTGTCTCTGATAATACCATAGTTCAAATTTAGCTTCCTGATACAATTTGTATACATTTTTGTTGTTCTGTTTGTTTGAAACAGGGTCTCTCTATATAGGCTATCCTGGAACTCTTGTATAGACCTCAAACTCATAGATATCAGGGACTATGGGAGTGCAGCCCCTTTATAGTCCCCTCCCAGGGTCCAGGAAGAATCTACAACCAGCTGATAATTAATCTTTGAAGAAAAGAAATGAATCTATGTACACGAAATTCCTTAGTCCACACACTTTATTATTCTGTCAGTTCTCTCTCTTCAAGCTTATGCTCTGTTCTCGTTTTTTAGCTCTTTTCTTGCCCAATTTCCCTTTACATTTATCTGCTGTCCCCTCTAGGTTCTATCTTCATTTCTTCATCCAGTTCTGCCCCTTCTAGGTTCTCATCCATCTAGTTCTTTCCCCTATCAGCTTCTCTCCCATCTCCTCTCTCATCTTGTTCTTCCTCATCTTGTTCTTCCCCATCTGGCTCTTCCTCATCTTCCATCTCGTTCCTCTAGTTCTCTCTTCTAGCTCTTCAATCTAGTTCTTCCTCATCTCAGTTTGTTCCTCTCAAGTTCTTACCCATCTAGTTCTTCCATTCTCTTTTCTCTTCTCTGTCCCCCAGTGCCCTGGAAGTCCTGGTATATATACACTTACAAGTAGTATTCCCTTGGCAGTGCAAAGTCGGGTTTCCAGGGTCAAACAGAGGGGTGATAAGAATCACATAGAGGGGCAGTAATTGCTAATTATCATTTGCAACCCAAATTGGAAGTGACCAATGGGGAAATAAATTAACTAAAGGCTAAATTTGGGTAATATCTAAGAAGAGGGATCTTATTGCTCCACTATAGTCTTAAACGTGATTGGTAGAAAATATTAAGACTCTATAAGTTGCCAGGTCAATGGGAGAAAATTAAACTGCCTTCTTTTTTCCTGTGGCTCCTATCTGTCCAAGCTATCTGCCATTTTTCTACAGGGCAGGGGGAGGGGGGGAAGTGTGCTCAGTCACTAGACAACCTGTGTACAGCTAGATGCCTTTGAGGGAGATCTGGAACTAGAGGTAAGATTTGGGAAAGGAGGGAGTTAAGCTTAATTGGCACGTCTGCCAGGCCTTCTCAAATGGGTAGTCTGGATGCTTAAGTCTGTTCTAAAGCAGAGGTATCTCTGATAAGGTACTTTCCTCCATCTGGGGATAGACCTGGCCGGATGCTGCCAATGATGATAATTATAGGGAGGCTTGAACTGGGGTTTGGGCTGAGCGTAGCTGTTAGCATAGAAGGTTATCTAAATACTCCTAGAAGTGGTTAGGAAAGGAGTTAGAGGTCTATAAAGTTAGTAAGGCTGTAAGAAAGGAGGGTCCCTTCTAATTTGTGCAAAGCTATTACTTAATGTCCACCTGATCTAGGCGGTGTCTCCTTGTGGAATTTACCTTAAATCAGGAGACTAGCATGTGGACTGTTACTGTTACTACTATTAGTCCTTGAAAGTGACTAAGGGAGATATCTGATTCCAGAGGAAGCCTGTTCTCCAAATACCTTGAATGTGTATGTCCAGAGAGTGAGCAGTCCACACTGTTAGCCCTTCTTAGGGAAAAGTCAATTGGGAAAACTATGAAGGCACACATGATTTTCATAACAGAAGACAGCTGATATATAGCAAGCCAAATAACACCAAAAACTCCTTGGAATTTGGCTTCCTCTGGAGGAATTCCTTGATCCCTCCAGGTAGTGACTTTGCCATAACCAGCTGAGTTCTCATGATAAATTCCTGCGGCCCGCAGCACATAGAGACCCACCTGCCTCTATTTTCTGAGTGCTGAAATAAAGGCATATGCCACCAAGCCCAACTTACTTTTTAAATTACATTTGTGTATTTCTTTGGGGGAGAATTGCAGCATTCATACCATGGCTTGTGTGCTGACGTCAGAGGATGGCTTTTGGGAGTTGGTTCTTTCTTGCACTATGTGTGTTCAGGAAATCAAAATCAGGTGATCACCTTGGCAGCAAGCACCTTTAGCCACTGAAGTATCCTACCAGCCTGTAATTGGCTTTTTAATAGAAATGTATAGATGTAATTGTATTTGCTGACAGGGCAATGTAAAAAAGATCCTCAAAGTAGATCTAAATGTTTATTTCTGAAATTTATTGATTGTAATTTAAAATACAGTTATTGGATAAAAGTTTGAAAATGTCAAAGGAATAAAGGTGTTCCATGTAATTACACGTGACTGTTACATTATTATCTACCCACAATTCCTCTGTCACTCTTCAGTGTCCTTATCATTTGGTCTTTAGAGTGGTAATCCAGGGATTGAGGAGATGGTTCCGTGGGTGAAGTGCTTACTGTGTGAGCGGGAGGACCTGAGTTCAAATCTCCAGCACCCGAATAATAAAACCAGAGGTGATCGTGTGTCTGTAAGCCAGGGTTCTTCAGTTGAGACCGGAGCTGGAGGCAGAGGAATTCCACAGAAGGTCACTGGCCAGCCAGCATAAAATAAGGGGGAAAGCAAGTACCAAGTCTGTCCTCTCCCTCCACACACGCTGTGGCATGCACCCACAGGAAGGAATAGCAGTATATAAATGTTTCTGAATGGCGTCTAGGAAATGTTCCATCTCACATACTTGGGACACTCATGTACATTTACCTTTCACGTGGTTCTCAGGTATTATGTTGTAGAATGAATGACATTCTACAGCTCTGGACTTGTTTACCCCTCAAAGCATTTTTAGCTGATTTCCATATCAATGGATTCTGTGCCTTGCTATAATGGAAACAACTTCTAAAGACACAATAAACTGGTGTTTGCTCTCTTAGAAAACAGCTCTACCAGTGACTTCCAAAGCCACAGGAAAGCTTCCCGACATTACCAGTGTCAATGCCTGCTTGATTGTGTGCGTATCTGTTATTTTCCTTTGGTTGATTTAGCCTTTAACAGTCCTCCAACAACCAGGTCTAGGGGCTCATAACATGCGTAGGCTCAAACCTTTTTTGGATAGGCATAGTGGCAACACCTTGAATTCTAGCACTTTGGAGGCCGAGATAGGAGGATCAGAAATTCGAGACCACCCATGCAGATGCAATCAAGGCTAAGTCTCATAAAACATAAAATGTGGTGAGGGAGAGATTGAGTATGGGCTTGTATGTGTGTGACCCTGGGTTCAAGCCCCAATATGGAAGAGAATGGGGTGGAGCCATTAATTAATTAATTAATTGATTTTTTTTTGTTTTTCGAGACAGGGTTTCTCTGTAGCTTTGGAGCCTGTCCTGGATCTTGATTTCTAGATCAGGCTGGCCTCGAACTCACAGAGATCCACCTGCCTCTACGTCCCGAGTGCTGGGATTACAGGTGTGTGCCATCACCGCCCGGCCTTAATTTATTTTTAAAATTAGATCTATTTATTTAATGGAGTGGAGTATGTGTGTGTCACGGCATGCATATGGAGGTCAGAGGAACTGCTCTCCCACATGGGATTGAAGGATTGAACTCAGGTCATCATACTTGGCAGTAAATGCCTTTTGTTCACTGAGCCTGATCACTGGCTCTGTTTTATCTTTTATGGTTTGAAAGTAGGGTAATGTCTGTCTGTCTGTCTGTTGCTATATTTCTAGTACTTAGCACAGTTTCCTTGGCAAATACTACATTTTTAATGAGTTTGCAAAAGAGCGGTTTGGTTACTAATCAGTTGAGCACTTTCCATTTTCTGAGGGATCTAGGACTGCATGACATACCCCTTGAAACACGGCCCCTTCTACCTTCCTCAGAGCCAAAACGTCTCCCTAGCATTCTCCCAGCTCCAACATGCAAACTCCAGACCATTTTCGTTTGCTTACGAAGCCAATCTTTCATTGATCAGGGAGGTCATTTCCAGCCCCCCGTCCCACTTTCTAGCCTCCACGTTGCTACCTTCTCAGTGAATCCCCACACTCACCAGGCTTACTATCTTTGGACCCCGCCTTTGGCAGAAATTTCAAGGCTTTCCCGAATTTCACGTCAACACTTTAGTCTCTGTTCTGTGTCTATACAATCTCCTGGCCTTCATTTCCACTCTGTAGCAGCAATCCACTTGGACTGATCTCAAGGGCTTTGTGCCTACCTCAGCTTAAGGGACGTCCCTCTGACTTTGTGTGTCTGTCTTCTCCACTTGCGTCTTAACCTCTGAGCCTGCAGCTCTCTCAGTTTTACGTCTACTGGCCTCTGCAGACCGTTTGAGTGGTCTCCTATCCCTTGACTCTTCTCTCTGTCGTGAGTGCCAGTTCTCTCCCAGAAGCGTCTTTACCATCCACTTCAGACCCATGAGTCTCTCTTCTGTCACTCTCCTACCAGTGACCCCCACACACCCACCTTCTCAATGCTTCTCCCACTCCTGGGGCTACGTTCTGGATCTATCCATGCCCTTTATTCTCTTTCACTCAACCCCATAACATGTTGGTTGAAACAAAGTCACAAAAAGCCCAGGAATTGGAATCTCTACACATGTGGGGATCCAGTCTTAGCATGTTCTTTTTAAGCCTCTGCCCTCACCTTTAGAAAACGGCCCTGCTTCTTTTTTATAGAGAAAATAAAAGCTATCAGAAAGGGACTTTGCTCAAGTGCTCCCTCCCTCTGCACTACAAAATGTCTGCTTCCACCCCCACGTGTCTTCCTCCTTTGTCTTCCTTGACCTTCATTTGAATTTGCATCTGCAACTCACCTCCTGTCTCTCCAGGGCTGTCGTCTAAATTATTTCCTTTCTTTTTGGTTCTTGTGCTTGGCCTAGAACTGGATCCAGTCATACCCACTTAAGATGTGGAATGCCAAAATGCCCTCTCTGGCTCTCACTGTACGCTGTCTACCTTTTTATCTTCACAGGCGAGCTTCAAGTCATCCTAATACTTCCTAGTTAGGGTGCTTTCGAGTGTGAATGAGTGCATTTTTAGAAACAGGGTCTCATGTATCCCAGGATGCACTTCAACCCATTGTGGAGCTAGGGATTGCTAGGATTATAGGGATGTGCCACACCATATATCTTATTCATGGAGTGCTGAGATTGAGCCCAAGACTTCATGCATGCTGTGTAAGCACTCTATATCGCCCAAACTTTCCTTCATTTTAAAGGATCTAGCCACTTAACTACTTAACTACTCATGTGAAATGGACTCAGACCAGCACCACTCAAAGTGCTTTTGCTACTGTTACTATTTTTGTTCTTGTTTGAATTTCCAAAACCAATGGTCACTTTTCAGTATTTTTTTCTCCCTGATTCTTTTGTGCTTTTTTAAAAAAAATATATATTATTGACTGCTCTTTGGAAACTCTATTCTTGGGTTATAATAATAATCTTTCTTCGGCCTCTCCTAATCTTCTGAGAACCCTGGTGAGATTTCTTGCCTGCCTTTTATTTATTGGTGTTCCTTAGGATTCCATCCAGGATCTTTTTTCTCTGACTAGATGTACTTTCCCTTAAATAGTGTCTTCTGTGACCATAACTGCAGCCATCTATGTATCAATGATACTCAAATATAGTCTCGACTTGTTCAGAGGGGGTTAGGATTTAAAGTCAGCATGAAAGGCAAAAATAGAACAAGTTAAAATTATCCCTTGAAATCTTTAACATTCCCTGCAAGGCACTGTACGCCATCTTGGATATATACACCATCAATCAAGAAGTCCTGCACAGCCAGTCTTCCACTGCTATTGGAACAGAAGGCTGTTGCTTTAGTTGAACGCCAGATGAAGTTGTTGGCTTGCACGTGGGGACCATGTTACAAGAAAAATATGTTATTGGGCTTTTGTCTTGCCAAATGCATATCGTATAGTTAATATAAGTAAGCATAAGAGATAACACCAGTCCACTGTACATATTTTTAGCTTGACTTCTTTCATGGGCTCTAAACGCCAAACTGCCTATTGAATATCTTCTTTTGGATATTCCAGTCCAAATTGTTTTAATTATATTTTTTGAAAGCTGAAGAAATGAGATAACCCACATTCTACTTAGCAAAAGCATTTACTGTAATGATATAGCAATGTGACAAAGTTACAGTCCACATTTGTAGTCTTTTCAGATCATACTGACTGATGTCCTTGTTCCAGGGAGATGTCCTCTAACATGCTGCAGCTGACCACATCCCAGTCTGCCGGGCTAGATCCAAGGATACTTTAAATTGGTAGACTTTTTAGGCCAAGCCTCACATCTGCCAGTAACCTCAGGCTAAATAGCTTTGTTGAGACAAGTGCAATTCATAAATATCTTGGAAAGCATTGCAGTTCTTTATTGGTCTTTTCAATGCTGAATTTCATCCACTGACTGTTACATCATTCTGTAGAGCATTTGCACTAGGATACCCTGAGCAATCAGCCAAGTTAAACCCCAGCATTTTCTCAATGACTGGACTGAATCTCTGACTCTGACAAGCTGGGTGTGTGCTCTGTATATTGAGCAAACATCAGAGACAAGTTTATATGGGAATGCACTTTGCCTTCTCTTTATCACATACACCAAACAGTGTAAATAATGAAAGGCTCTAAGGAAGAGAACAGTCAAGCATTACATAAAAAAGCAACCCTCCTCGGCTGTGCACAGCTTCACTCCACTTTCAGCCCTCTAACAGCTTGTGTAATTAGAATGGGGCTGGACAACTTTAACGGTGTCCTCTTCCTTCTCTGTCATCATTTATTATACCTACATGGTTAGACTATCTGTTTCCTCACTTGCTGAAGTCTACTCAAACTGGAACATTCTCTATGGCCAATTCCTGGTTGCAGTAAGTAGGGTACCTTGCATTTGGAATGTCTCATTGTTATACCCCACTGGCTATTACATAATTAAAAAAAAATGTGGGTCCAGGGTTGTTACTGAAACATGGTCTTTTTGTGTAGTCCTGGTTGGTCAAATATTCATACCACACATTAGCCTAGCCTCAAACTTATCACAATCTTCTGGCCTCAGCCTCCCATATGTTGGGATTACCATATCTATTTGGACTGTTAGTTATAGTACTGCATTATAGTCTTTTCTTCTTGTAAACTGGACCTCTATCTCTGAACTGTTCTTCCCTTTACAAAACAATGAAATACAATTTACAGTCAGATAAAAATCGCCTTTGTTGAAGAGATATTCAATAAGGCTAAGATGATAGGCAGGTGCTTCTTCCGTTACTGTCATAGTCACTGTGGTCTTTGCAGTGCAATAGATAAACTTCTTTTCCAAAAAAGATTAAACAAGATTAAAATTATTTGTGCCCATGTACAATCAGAATCCACTGTAATCTTTAAAAACGTATAGACAGCATGCTTCATTTTATAATAAAAAAGTATCATATGGATGGTAGTACATCGTGTCTTAACTCAGGGAAAATGTAGCAGAAGGAAGGTGATCCTTATCTACAGGCAGCCAGTGCTCATCTCAAGTTCAAGGCCTGTCTGGGCTGCAAGGAAGAGAAAGAAAGGGAAGGGAGGTGAGGGGGAGGGAGATGAGAACGGGAGCAGGGGAATGCGGGGGGGGGGGGGGGGGGGGGGGGGGAAGGGAAGAGGAAAGCAGGAAGGATAGAAGAGGGAGGCGAAGAAACAGCCACATTAATGACTGTGTTATTCCATCACCCGTATTTATAAATTTGAAAATGTGTTCTTTTTAGTCTCCATAACCCTGCAGAGATGAAATTATCGCAGTGCTAGCTGGCTTTTACCTCAACGTGACACAAGTTAAGAGTAATCTGAGGGAGAAAACCTTGATTCAGAACACGCCTCCACAAGCTCTGGCTGTAGGCAAGGCTGTAGGCATTTTCTTAATTAGAGATTGGTGGAGGAGGGTCCTGCCCTTTGTGGGTGGGGCCACCTCTGGGTTGCTTGTCTGGGTTCTTTAAGGAAGCAGGCTGAGCAAGCCATGTTGACTAAGACCAGTAAGCAGCACCCTTCTCTGGCCTCTGCATCAGCTCCTGCCTCCAGGTTCCTGCCCTGCTTGAGTTCCTGTCCTGACTTCCTCCAGTGATGGACAATGTTGTAGAAGTGTGAGCCAGATCAGCCCTTTCCTCCCCAATTTGCTTTTGGTCATGGTGTTTCATCATAGTAATAATAAACCTAACTAAGACAATCACTACTTCCCTTTTATAGAAACACACATCCCAAGGTTCAGATACGGTGACTGCCCCAAATTAACATCTAATGTATGACGGAGTGAAGCTTGTTCCATAACTCCCTGACTCCAGGCTGTTGATGTTATGAAATAATGCACATGAAGGGGCCAGTGCCTTATCATTGTTATTTATTTTGAGATGGCTCAAAGGGAACCATTGCCTCACTGCAACACTTGATTTGCTCCAAATTAAATCTACACAAAGGATTCTGGGCTGCAGGCTGAACTTCTCCTAAAGCACCTCATTATAGCACACCAGTATCAATACATAATTCAATCCTGTAACCACAATTAATTCCTACTTGGGAAAATATTGTGTACAATATTAAAGAAAATAGATAATTATTGAACAAGAACAAGAAGTCCTTCTAAAATGTAACAGTGTGCCCTGGGATGTACAAACTGATCTTGTCTCATGCACTCATGGCATTTCCTTCTCCTGGGTGGTAAATGCAAACTCCTACAGGGAAGACATGTTGCGGTGACTAACTAGGAATCCTAACCAGGGCCCTGATAGTACAGGGCGATTGAACCTACACTTTGCAGAGTTTCTGAGAGAGGAGAAATCAGTGAGATTTGGATCAGCCAAATCAGCCAGCCTGGGTTACAGTATGAGGCATTCCCCAACTCCCTGCCCCCAACCCCAAAGTAAACTAGGACTCTCTTCCAACCAATTCCAGATTGAAAAAAAAATAAAAATAAAAAAGCACTCTGATATTATCAGATCATCGCTAGAATGAACCTTTCAAAACATTGAGCTCCTCTGGCAAATTTGAAAGCTAATTTATAGTTCTAAAATATCCCCGAACGCTTGAAAGAGAAAAATGTTCCTCAAAATAAAACCTAGACAATATTCACTAAATACTCCGATAAACTGTTCAAATTGGAAATTTCTCATATATGATATCCTAGTTCAAACTAGACCCTCGAAAATGAGATCCTTGACCCAAATATAGTGGCTCAACCTGATAATGTCAGCTTTGGGGGACAGAGGCAGGAGGATTGCTCTCACATGTTTTTGGCCATAGTGGGCTGGCTACATAGTAAGTGAGTTTCAAGTCAGCCTGAGCCAAAAAAATCCAACAATAAAAGGCAATAACAACAACCCAAAGAGTAAGAGCCTCAAAACCACAAACTCCAGTCCCAGGGTGTGGCATTTTGAACGCAGTTGGGGTGGGGTTGGGGGTGGGGGCCCACAAAATGGCACTGCTGGGGGTGTGGCTTTGTTGGAGTGGGCGTGGCCTTATTGGAGGAAGTGTGTCTCTGTGGATTCAGGCTTTGGCAGGGTGGTCTCATATATGCTCAAGCTACGCCCAGCGTCTCAGACCACTTCCTGTTGCCTGAGGCATGCAGACGTAGCTCCTTCTCCACTTTAGTCCTTCTCCAGCACCGTGCCTCTTTGCCTGCTTGCATGCTGCTGTGTCCTGCCTTGATGATAATGGACTGAACCTCTGAACTGTAAGACACCCACATAAACGTTGTCCTATATAGAGTTGTGTGGTCACCGTGTCTCTTCACAGCTAGAGAAACCCTAACTAGGACACATGGCTGGTTTTGTTGGTTACAGCGGAGAGCCTGGAACTTGTGCTTCCAGACTAGAGTAGATTAACGCTCGCAGCCACACTTGTTGATTTCTGAGTGCTGTGATTATTGGGTTTGTGGTGCAGTTTGCGGTATCATTTTCTTAAAGACTTAATTTCTTTGTAGAAAAAAAAATGACTTTCAGAAAATCGAACAGTTAGCACGGAATTTCCACGTACCACAGACAGAATTTCACCAAAATGGATGAACCAATCTTGATATATCATTATTAACAGAAGTCCATAATTTACATTTGGGTTTATTCTTTGGGTTGTTTAGTTTTATAGGTTTTGTTAGACGCGTAACATCATGCAGCCATGATTAGAGTATCACATAATCTCACGACTCTGATAAGTTTCCCATACTCCACATTTCCGCCGTTCCTCTTATGACTACTCTAGCAAACTGGAAACCAGTGATCTTTTTGCCATCTCTCTAGGCTTGCTTGCCAACTGCTTTATTCTGTTACCCAATTAGGTAAATGCTACTCACATGCAATTTCAAGACAGTTTTCTTCTTCCTTCCTTCTCCTCTTCCTCCTCCTCCTTCTCTACACCTCTGTGTTTCCAGTGATGGAATTCAGGGCCTCACATAGACCAGTCAAGAATTTTACCTGTGAGGTACATCCCTAGCCCTGAAAATGATTTCTAAGGTAACAGCTTGTATGTATAACCCAAGTTTTCTTTCATTTTATGCCTCAAGAAACCAGAAAAAAAAACGGGGGGGGGGGAGAGATTTCAAATTCTAGGAGGTCCTGTGTGAAGTATGTACATCCAGACAGGTGTGGTGGCACATGCCTGTATTACCAGTATTTAGGAGGCTAAGACAGCAGGATTGTCATGAGTTCAGTCCAGCCTTGGCTTTGAAATGAGTTAGTTCTACTTAACAAGATTGTTTCAAAACACACACACACACACACACACACACACACACACACACACACGCGCGCACGCGCATGCACAGAAAAGGGTAAAAAGGACATCAAAACATAGAGATAAAGAAAAGTCAGTGAGGAATAGTAGAAGTAAGTGTTCAACAAACTTGAGCCTTCCTCCTCCTATCTTGTGGTTATTTCATTGTTTTATTCAGGAAATACTAATAAGGAGTCTAGCTTGAATCTAGGTAGGGGCGCTAAAATGAGGAACTGGTGCCTTAGGATGTTTATCAGGCTGTATGCAAACACACAGACAAACAGGGACCATTCTTCACCATTAATGACACAAGGGGTTACAAAGAGGTGACCTGACTTACATCCTGCTTCTTTGTTTTTGGTAGGGCAATCAGACATTTAAAACTGGCTCTGGTATAGAAGCCAGGCTTGAGTTAACATGGTATAATGCATGGGAAGTATTCTAAAATTGTGACTATAATAGCATGGTAAATTAGTTACTCTGATTTTTCCATGAGAAAGCTTCTGATAACTTTTTAATTTTATTTTTAGAATGGGTCTGTGTAACCTTGGCTACTCTAGAACTTGCTGTGTGTAGCCCAGGCTGGCCTTGAACTCCTGCCTGAACCATTACTTCACTGGATGCTGGGATTATAAGTGTGAGCCACCATGCCTTACAGTAACTTCTTATATGTCAAAAGAAAGGAACACATCAAATAGAAGCAGGTTAACATATTCCGGGCTTTTAATCTTAATGCTCAGAGGTGGATATAGTAGTATCTGCAGTTCCAGGATAGCCTGGATCCTATCTAATTAAAAAAAAATCAAATGAATAATTTAAATTGGGGGCTCAAAAATGTTAGTTTAAGTTCATTTTTACAATACTGCTTTTAAAAGGAATTTAAAAACTATTTTGCACCGGGTGGTGTTGCTGAATACTTTTAATCCTAGCACTCTGGAGGCAGAGGCAGGTAGACCTCTGAGTTTGAGGACAGCCTGGTCTACACAGCAAATTCCAGGACATCCAAGACTACACAGGGAAACCCTGTCTCGAAAAAACCAAACCAAACCAAACCAACAACAACAAAAAAACTCCAACAACAAACCCCGCCCCCTATTTTGCACGTGGCAAAATTTAACAGTTATCTGTCAAGCAAAATAGTGGTGTAATCATCAATCAAAAACAGAGTTCTATCTTCCTTCCAAATTCTAAGCCACCTTTTAGTTAGCTCTTTCCCCCATCCCTTGCCACTGAACACTGCCGATCTGTGTTCTGTCCATTTAAAACAAAGAACAAACAAAAGGCACACACACACACACACACACACGCACACACGCACGCACGCACGCACGCACACGCACACACCAGCTTATTCTGAAACAACATGGACTCTAAGGAAATTGCAAAAACATTACCTAGGGTCCTAGGGATTTATTAGCTGCTTAACATCATCTTACACAACTGCTCAAGAACAAAACCTCGATGATCTTGAGAAACTGACGGTGCTTTCATTTTGCCTGTTTGCTTTGTTTTCTAAGAAATGTTTCCTTTTTTTAAAGGAGCAGACGCTCTTTCAGAGATTTCCTACGGGTTCCGTGACCCCTATGACTCTTAACCTCTTGGAGCCCCCCTCCCCCCCATATTCCTGCTCGCCCGTTTCATTTTGGGTTGGCATTTTCTGCGTTTGTGTCACAGTTGGTACGGTTGTCAGCGCTCGAATTCCTAACTTCTTGCCCCAGTCTTGTGTTAAATGGGTGACAGCGACCAGGGTGGCCCGGGGCTCCAAGCTCTCGGGGATGCGAGCGGCCTGCATCCTTGCTGGGACTCCACTTCCTCACCGGCCCCCGGTTTATAGTGAGGGTATCAGATAGCGAATTGGAGTGAGTGTGCAGGCACCCTGGCTCTGGGTCGCCCCTGCCCGGCTGACGTCACCCAGTGGATTAGGTTTTGGGAAGGGACGCGGGTGCACAGGTTGCAGGAAGGTCTCCTTTGGACGTCCCCCGGGCGCCCCGCGTCCCGCTGCGCATGCTCACAGCGGCGCGGGCGGGGCTCCTCCTCCCGCCCCGCCCCTCCGCCGTCCCGGCCCCGCCCCTCCGCCGTCCCGGCCCCGCCCCGCCCCGCCCCTCTGCGCGCCGCCGGCTGCGGGTCTGGGCGAGCAAGCGAGCCGGGTGAGTACTCGTAGCCGCGGCGCCTCCTCCTCTGGTCTCCGCAGCCCTCGCCCGCCTCCCGGGACCGGAGAAGGGCGGCGGAGCGGCCAGCCCGGCACGACAGGCCGGAGAGGCGGGCGCGGGCCGCCCGGCGACCTTTAACCTTGTGCTTGGAACGTGCTCACGTGACCTTGAAACAAAGGAAGTGAAGTGACTGGCAGGCCCACCTGAAGGGCTTTCAGATTTGCAGCCGACACGCACCCCCCCCAGGCTACATACCCGGGAAGCGGGGGTCAGGGATACAGGAATAATGAACTGATTTGTAGAGGACATGCTTTCAGTTGCAGTGATAATTATGAGGATTTTGGTAGTAAAACCGGGGGTGGCTACATGTTCCTTCACAATCAAAATGGAGTCCTAATTTCTGCAGTTACATGCTTCTGACAAGATGTAAATAGTTTCCAAACGTAAGAAAAAACAAACAAACAAACCCATAGTGTGGGTTTGCTTTTGAGACAGGGTCTGCTACACACTGTGTATCTCAGGCTGGCCTCCAACTCTAAGCAATCATGCCTCTGTCTCCCCAGTGCTGGTGGGCACTCTCAGGCCTGGATTATTTGGTCTGGGCTCAAGGTGGCCACCTGTGCTCAGCCTCTCTTCAAAGGAGAGTGCAGGCCCATCGCAGGTTCCAAGGGCCACCGGTTTTTCTTCATTGTTCAGACTCATTTTCTCTTGGTATGAGTATACTTTGTCAATTGGCTTGTTCTTTCCAAATTCAGTAATTCTTTGCCAGAAGCTTACTTTGAGTCATTATAATCTGATAGTGGCCTCTACTGTGGTATCAAAAGTGTACATTTACGATTGTTAGGGTTAGAGAACAGAGACCCTGTGCAGTGCTCAAATCCACTTTAGGATCCCAGGTATTACTACTACTCATTGCTTCCAAAGCTGCAGATATTGACAGGAAAAAAATGACACAAAATGAAAACCTTAACCGAAAAATAAACTCGAGTAATGAGGAAGTTAAAGTCTCCCAGAGCACAGTTTTGGAAAACATCACACCCTAGCTTGCTGGCCCAGCACTGTCAACCTAGCATGTCATAGCTGGAGGCAGAACCATCTCCAGTTTGCATCCAGTCTGCACTACACACAGCCAGATCCTGTCTCAATGAGCAAAAACAAACAGAAAATTGTTATTTATATTTTAATGGAAGGAACCAGTGGAAATAGTTCTCAGCTTGATTCATTTGAATATGGAATACTACAAGATTAGGATAATGTTAAAGATCTTTTTATACATGGTGGGATATGTAAGACAATGCTTTAAAAAATCATATCTTCCCTTTCTCAGATTTCTAGACTACACTAGACCCGTGCTGCCTATGCAGCTGGGGCTGACCTTGAGCTGATCTTCCCATCTCCTTCCCAAGTACTGGCATGCATCAATCACACTGCCCAGTTTATATGGTTCTGGGAATGGAACTCAGGTCTTTGTGCAGGCTAGGCAATCACTCTGCCAACTGTGCCACCCCACACCTTTTTTTTTTATGTTTTAGACAGGATCTTACGGAGTCCAGTCTAGTGTGGACCTTAGATTCCTCCTGCCTCAGCCTCTAGAGTGCTGAGGTCATAGGCATCCACTCCTGTGCCCAGAACAAGCTATGTCTTGATAGCACTTCTTAGTGTTCGGCCAACTTAAGAAACAAAAGCATCCCTTTGGGAAACAGTAAAGCTTACATAGGTAGGTAGTTTCAGGCTGGGATTGATGTGAATATTAATATCTTTGAAGCCTCAAGACGTGCTTTGGAGCTCAGAAATTATGTTTGAATACACAATTATTTATAATCAACATCCAAAAGAAAGAGCTATAGAGATTATTTGGTGATGGGACATTGGAAACAAATGTTTTTAGGGGCCAAACAGGCTATAAAACACTTAGGAAATAGGGCAACTGAAAATATGCTCCACCTGGAGGCAATCTTCTGCAGAAATAAGGCTCCTCTACTATGCTTGGTACATCAAATGCTCACTGGTCTATCGGGGCCAAGGAGAATAATTACCAGTAGTTTGCCTTTGAAGTTAGGGTTATTTCATATCATCGTATATTCTTTTTTCCAGAAGATATTTTCATCCACCCCTTTGTGTTCTGGAACCTTACAATGGTTTGCTATTGCTCATGGTTTTAAATAGAGTCTTTTGAGTTTGAAGGCTCTTTGTAAACTGCTTGCTTCCTGTTCCCCAGATTTTCCAGTAGTCCTCAACCTACTATCTAGTCAGGCTGTTTACTTGTCCACTCTGACATTTCAACCTATTCCTAGGGTCATTATCTGCCACCACCACCCCCCCAACTCTTAGTCAATGCTACCAGTTTGTTTCAATTAATAATTCCAGGAGAAGCTGAAAAGTCTCCTTTCCTCTAGACCATGGTTGTAATGTTCAGATGCTTTTGGTTGAGTTACTACCTTTAACAGTTAGAACAAGCTACTTATCTTGTATCTCAATTTCCTTATCTGTAGAGAAAAATCATACTAACATACCTCATAGAGATGCTATGAGGATTTTAGTTATGCAGTTCTTGATGCTATTTTCAATTATTACATCAACCCATACTAATTCCTTAAACAGCATTGTACAATTTATCATTGATTTTATTGTATGGAATTAATGTTCTTTTCAGCTTAAAAATTTTCATATAAAGTTGATTACTGATTGTTGAAAGCAAAGCTATGATTTATACTTCCTTTTAAAAGTTTGAAATCTCTCAGGATGATACTGAGGGCTCAGTATGTATCGTTTTTGCTTCCTGTCTTGTTATCTGGTTTCTTTTCTATTAGCCATTTTATCTGTGTTGCTTATAATTTGAAATTCAAATCCTATCTGTCCCAAAAGTATTTGAGGTGACTTATAACCCATAAATGATATAATAACAAAGATAAATCATAGTCATGAAGATATGCTGCTCAAATAGAAAGATGACATTAAGATAAGTCATACCAAAATACAGTCTATGAAAAGTTGCACCCCACCCCCCGTTTCCATATAATCACTAAAGGTAGCCTCAGAGGGAGTTCTGAGCTTTATGATGGTCAAAGGAAAGAAGGAAACATACCCCATCTTCTGTAAAACACAGCTTCCCGTGCTCAGATAATTGAGAAGTCATTGAGGTGCCATCATGATGGGTTCCACATCAGCAAACAAAAACTCAACTCAGTCCTTGGTCTGTCCAAGGAAAACAAAACTTACGCTCTCTCTAGTGGCTGGCCTCTAGCTAAGGAATTTCCGCTGGAATGACTCGAAGATAGTCATTGCTCCCCTCATGGGCTTCAGATACCTCCTTTTCCTTGTTCTGTGTTCTTTCAGGAAAAGCCTTTGCCTTGCTTCTCTGTGGTGGAGCCCCGACTGCTTGCAGTCTGGAACTGCCCAGTCGAATCTCTTGTCCACTCAAGCTCTTTAAAGGTCCAGTGTACCACAGCTGACTGTCCAGCGCTTAGATGTGAATATTCAGTGTGGGGATGAAGATTGTGGTTGTAGTTTCAGAGAGGACGCAGAAGCTCTGTTCTCCCAGCCTTGTTGACCTGTGACTGACTGACACCTTGACAGGAGGCATGTGGGTTGTGTCTGTGTTCCATGTTATTAGTCATTTTGATCTTCTGTGTTTCAAGAAAACATTTAAGAGTATATACTAAAATGCTAATTTGATCCCCCCTCCCTGTTCAAACTTCTATATTTCTTTTTCTTATTTATAATGTAGACTTTATGTTTCTGGTTTTTTATAATTTTCCTTCCTTACCCCAACTCCCTTTTCCTTTTCTTTTCTAATTCTCAGTCAGGGTCTTGGGACCCAGCCCAGTCTGGTACTTGTTATGTAGCCCAGGCTAGCCTTGGTCTGCCTGTCTTCCTCTTCAACTCCCTGTTACTGGGATTATGGTGTTTACCACCATACCTGGGTCCCAGTTCACTTTTTAATTTTAGCAATTTTTTTCCATGTTATCTTGCTTTTAGATGCTTTGTTTTCTTTTCAAATTAGTAATATAGAGTAAATAATTTTTCAGGTTTTTCGCCATTATAGAGAAAAGACTTTCTCTCTTCAATCTTAAACCTTTTTTGGTTTTTTTGAGACAGGGTTTCTCTGTGGAACAGTCCTGGCTGTCCTGGAACTCTTTGTATACCAGGCTGGCCTCCAACTCGCAGAGATAAGCCTGCCTCTGCCTCCTGAGTGCTGGGATTAAAAGTGAATGCTTCCACTGCCTGGCTATTTTTTTTTTTTTTAAATTTAAGACAGGGTCTTGCTATGAAACTTTGGGTGGCCTGGAGCTGGCAATCCTCATGCCTCAGCTTCTCAAGTGCTGAAATTCCAGATGTGCATCACTGTGTTGACCTCTTCAGCTTTATGGATGTGTGTCTTTTTTCTTGTTCAAGAGCTTCTTATTGGCCCCTTGTTGATTGACATTGATATTAACGACTGACGGAAGAGGGATTGTGTGGGTTGGTGTTGCTGACTCAGGAAGCATGTGCCTCTTCTCTCTCTCCCTACAAGTAGATGTTGTTGATTCTTCTTTTCAGTGTTCAGTGGGAGAGCAGGTTGGTGGGCACAACTGCAGTTAGGAAGGATTAGATCTCTTCCCAATTCTCTCCTTTCTCTGCCCTGGGCCTGTAACCTGGGAAGTGTTTTTATTTCATTTACAATTTATGCATTTAGGGGTTTGGGGAAGATGATGGTAGACTGTACCAATATTTCAAAGGCTACTCTGTCCCCTCAGCTTCCCAGTGCTGGCTTTCTACATTAAAAAAAAAAAAAAAATTCACTTTTAATCCCAGCACTCGGGAGGCAGATGCAGGCTTATCTCTGCGAGTTCGAGGCCAGCCTGGTCTACAAAGAGTTCCAGGACAGCCAGGGCTGTTCCACAGGGAAACCCTGACATAGTATGCAGTGCATCACGTTCTTCTTGGGCCATGCACATTACAGTTGTTAGAACAGGGAGCTTGAGGACCGTCAGGAAAAAGATGACTAAGCGTGTTTCCTTTGAGGAAACACAGAACGGAGGAAAGTGAAGTGCTTCCTGTTGTGGAGGTCAGCGAAAATACCTGCTCCAGTCAGTGCTTTCTCCCTCCAGTGTTGCTTCCTGTTTAGACTTTGATTGGTGGTATGTATGGTGAGATGGCAGGGAGAGTTGACCTGCTAGGGAGCTGCAAGACTGAACTGCCTTCCCATGCTAGTGATTGGTCTGCCCCACCCAGGCTGCCGTTGTGTTGTGAAATCCAGGCTTTAGCCACCACCCCTACCAAATGATCTACTTTTGGTCTCAATTTTCTGGCATGATTGCTTCTCAGTCATTTCTGTGGTCATAATTAGAAATATTTATTTGGGGTCATATGGAATCATGTACATTTTTTGGTCAAGGCATTGAATTTCACATGAAATCTGCACTTACTAGCCTGCTCTCAGCTAGAGGACCTCTGCCAGGGGACCCTGCAAAGTGTGTGATTTACATGTTTCAAGTTTATATGAGTTCAAGCCAAGTTGTTGAAAATGTTAATGTTTAGCTCTCATAGCTAAAATTGTCTCCCTGCCCCTCCCTCATCCTCTCTTACCCTCTCCCTTGTTAGTACAAGGTCTTATGTTGTACAGACCAGTCTTAAGCTCACAGACTCAAGTGATAACTTCTGCTTCAGTTTAAGTGTCTGATAACCTACCCATAAGCTTGTGCCACCATGCCTGGTGTAGTAGTTTGAATGTAATTGCCTCCATAATCTCAGGGAATAATTATTAGGAGGTGTGGCCTTGTGTAGTAGGTGTGGTCTTGTTAGAGGGAGTGTGTGACTGTGGAGGCGGGCTTTGAGGTTTCATATATACTCAAGCGTCCAATGTGACAGTCCACTTCCTATTGCCTTCTGATCAAGATGTAGCCAGCACCATGCCTACATGACACCATGCTCCCCATCATGATGATAATGGACTGAACTTCTGAAATTGTGAGCGAGGCACTCCAAGTAAATATTCTCCTTATTAGAGTTGCTGTGGTCATGGTGTCTCTTCACAGCAACAGAAACCATAACTAAGACACCTGGTTTGAAATGGCATGCTTTAAAAGGACATAATCTATGTTTACAGTTATAATACTGTGGAATTCTTTTTTAGTGTGGTTTTTAAATTTTCAAGTTAGCATATGACATGATTGATAATTTTATGATATTTTCATACATGTATGTCATTGTATTGTGTTCTTATTCATCTGTCTCCTCCACTGTCCTTCCTTAACTCCCTGCTGTCCTTGCAGTGGGTCCCTTTCTGCCCCAGTCGACTCCTGTGTGCTTTAGTGTCCCATCAGTCCCATTACCTTTATCCTGACATTGCTGGTTCACCTGTCATGGTCAGACCTGTAGGAGTCTTCCCAGGAAGGACAAGCATAGATGAAGCTGCTTCCTCTCATTAGTGAAAACTGATCTTTAATGTTTAAGTATATGCATAGCTTGCTCTATTATATGTGTGTGTGTATGTGTGTGTGTGTGTTTATATATTTATAAAATCATGATTCAATATACACTAACTTATTGATTCATCAAAAGAAATACCTTTTGCAAGAAAAAAATCTCACACACACACACACACACACACACACACACACACACACACACACATAGATTTAGTTCCACACATCAGATGAAAGTTCACATAAAAATACATAGTGAGCAAGCAGTTTTTAGCTAAACGAGCTCTTCTGAAGAGTGGTCATCTGTGGAATTCCTGCTCACTGGAGCTGCACAGCACCAGGGGGAGCTTCTCTACTCTCGCCATGGAGGGCTGACCCCGAGATTGGAAAGGTAGGAAAAAATGGTTCTCTTTTCCATCTTTGAATTCTGCTGAGGTGACTGTGAAAAGGTTTGTGTTGAATTAAAGAAAGCGAAACAAAACAAAACAGAAAGAAAACAGCAACTACAGAAACATCCAACCTGTGCAGCCAGATCAAGACTCAGGCCAAGCAGGTGTATCGGCTCATTCTGCACTAAGACACAAGGGGCTGTGACTCATTTCCAATTTTTACATATAATTAGGATTGAAAGGCGTATTGTTTAAGATGAGAGGAGAATTGAGATTTTCCTGCCTTAGAAGAAGCTTTCCAAGTGTTAGGATTAAAGGCATGGGCCACAACTCCTAGCTAAAATTCATCTTTTTACTGAACATTCATGATTGTTCTGTTGTTATCTCTAAAGCCTAAATTTTTTTTTTTAAATTGTGTTTTTGAGACAGGTTCCCTTGTAGACCAGGCTGGTCTCCAACTTGCTATATTGCAGAGGGAGGATAGCCTTGAACTATTGACCTTTCTGCATCCACCTCCCAAATGCTGAGATTACAGTTATGTATCTCCACACTCAGCTAGTCTGGTTGGGTATGGTGCCTCACATCTGTAATCTCAGCATTGGAGAGGTTGAAGTAGGGGAATTCCCTCAAGTTTAAGGTTAGCCTGGTCTTTGTAGTAGTCCTGGCCTGAATGAGCTGCAGTATAAGGTTCTCTCCGGACCCATCAAAATAAGGCAACTTGTCTAGAAACACATAGTTTACATGCACTAGGTTTTTAAGGCAAATGGGATTATTGTTGCTGTTATTGGCCAATGAGCTGCATTTGTAATTATTTCATTTTGGCTACACTTCTAGCCATTCTATAGAGGAAGTTCTGAGACCATGATTTCTGCTTTTGCTAGTCAGGGAACATGGCAGAGGAAGAGGGAGAATCCAATCTTGAAAGTGTGAGTAAAAATGTTGATTGTAATGTTTTTATTTTTTTATTGAGTTGAGATATTCTTACTTGAGCAAAGAAATAGTTATTCACTGTGTTTCATTATGGTACATTTGAGGATCTGTGTGGAGATTAATACCCTTTTAATATGGTGTACTTTCCGATTTGGTAATCAAGCTGTTTGCATTATAATATATGACATCCTTCAGCAAAGCTCAGTTCTTAGATAATTTTAAAAGTATACAACCCAATATTAATTAATGTTTTGATGTTCAGTCATCTTGCTAATAGCATAGTGATGTTAATTAGATAAAGTATAACTATTGAATGAAATTTTATGTTTCAACTAGCATTTTTAATAGTTCAGTAAATCTCAAGTACCTGGAGGGCTTAGGGGATAGAGTGCTTTTCTATTTTGTTATTAAGAGTTGGCTAGGAATTTTAACAATCATAAGTATATATTGTGTTTTTGTGTGTTTTCTGTTTTTTAAATTGATTCTTATTTATTTATTATTTTGAGACTATGTCTCACTATGTAGCCCTGGCTGGCCTTTAACTCACTGTATAGACTACGTTGACCTCAAACTGACAGAGATAAACTTACCTCTGTCTCCTGAGTGCTGGGATTAAAGATGTACACCACCAGGCATAAATTATATTATTTATATTGGAGTATGTCAGGATCATACAGTTGGAAACCCCATCTTTAGGACAGACAGCCCTAATTCCGTCCCCTAGTCTAGTTCTACATTCTTTCTCTAAGTGATGACATAGACTCTTGCCGTCTGTATGATGCTGATGTGGGATCGTTATCTCTAGCTGAGAGTTCTTCCCTTCTGAGATGGACTCATCTCAAAATGCCTGCTGGACCTGTCATTTGTGGATCTACAAACACTCTGTCAAACCCATGCTAAATGAACCTACCTCTCTCCTAACTCTGTCTTCATCCAGGGATCTCTGTTGAAATGCGCTGCCACCTAAAGGCAGAGAGCTTGGAATCATGCTCAGACCTTTCCTTTTCTGCATTTGAATCCTCTCTCCTGCCTGTTCTACACCCACTCTTCACTCTGCACAGCATCTCTGACTCTCTTGGGTTACCAAGAGCCTTTTACCTGACTTCAATCACTGTCTCCACAGACAACAAAAGTACAGATCCTGTCAGAAGTTCACTGGTGCTTCCCTCCCTCCTGCCAGGGGCACCACACCTCTACATTGCAGTCCCAGGACTTCTTGAGATGGGCATGGTGATCCACATCTGCTAGCCCAGCACTCAGTACATCGAGGAGAGAGGATCACAGGGCTGAGGCTAGGTTGGACTCTTTAGTAAGTACCAAGCTAGCCAGAGCTACATATCAATACTGTGCCTTAAAAAAACGAACTAAGTTGGGGATTTAGCTCAGTGGTAAGCGCAAGGCCCTGGGTTCGATCCTCAGCTCCCAAAAAAAAAAAAAAAAAAAAAAGAACCAAATCAAACATACAAACAAAACTCCCCAAACCAAACCCCTCATTTGCATTTCCTCCCTGCCCCTCCCCCTTTGCTTGGTTAACTCTGACTCTTCCTCTAGGTGCTTTCTTCATTGGGGTCACACTGAATTTTAGCACCATTGAGTATGTGTAGTCTGGGGAAGCCACAGTCATCAACAGAGTCCTTGTAGGAGATGGTGACTTCTGCATGAACCCCCCCCCCCCCTCCAACTTTGTCTTCCTCAGCCAGTTTCCTGCTTCCTTGCCTTCTGAACTTTGCCTTGATCTCAGGAGCGCATGTTCATGGTAAAGACAATTCCTAAACTCCCAGGCCTTTCTGCGCTTTACCACATTCTGTATTCTCAAGGAAAGTTATTTTGAGGTCAAAAGAGGTCATGACCAATCTTGAGCTAACTGTTTCTACCACTGTGCACAGTTGAGCGCCAGGCTGGGTTTGGGGGTCGACACAGTGTGAAGCAGTGTGCATATGTAACTCTGACATGATAGGAACATCTTCACAGATCAGTGCGTCCACTAAGGAGTTTAAAACAAAGCTGACATCTAAAACAATCCTGAAGTCCTGGAGTGGAAGGCCATTTTTTTTTCTTCTCCCCATAAATGTTTTGTTGATGCCCCCATTTCTCCGACACCCATTTTAGGTCATTGCCTCTTCAACATTAGGTGAAAATCCCTGTTCTTTGAGGATCGTGCGATTCAGTTTCTAAGCCATAGCACCTACTATCCCTGTCCAGTGGTAGTAGATGCCTGTGATACTGTCTTGAGAGGGAATCCGAACATCTCAGTGTTTGGAACTTCCTGAGTGCCAAGCATATTTGCATGCAATCTGCTGGGAATACTGTTTCCGTCTTCACACTGAGACCATCAGAACCTGCGGTCTGATCTGAGTATACTGACCCTGTTCACATTGAGACCTCAGATGTGAGTCTCATATTCCCAGTTTTCCCCCCTTCACTGCCATTCTTAAACCTTTTTGCTATCTTACCTTCTTTTTTGTAAAAAAAATTCTTCTCTCATATATTACATCCTGAATGCAGTTTCCTCTCCCTCCTCTCCTCCCAGTACCTTTCCCCGACCTCCCCTCTTCCCCAGATCCACTTCTCCTTGTTTCCCTTCAGAAAAGGGCAGGCCTCCTGGGGATGTCAACCAAACATGGCATATCAAGTTGCAACAAGACTAGGTACATCCCCTCATATTAAGGCTGGACAAGGCAACCCACTAGGAGGAAAAGGGTCCCCAAAGGAGGCAAAAGAGTCAGAGGTAGCCCTACTCCCACTGTTAGAAATTCCACAGGAAGACCAAGCTACACAGCCGTAACGTATAGGACCTAGGTCAGACCCAGACAGACTTCCTGGTTGGTGGTTCAGTCTCCATGAGCCCCTATGAGCCCAGATTAGTTGATTCTGTGGGTTTTCTTGTGGTGTCCTTGACCCCTGTGGCTCTTACACTCTTTCCTCTCCATCTTCCTCAGGATTCCTCATGCTCTGCCTAATGTTTGGCTATGGGTCTGCATCTGTTCCCATCAGTTGCTGGATGGAGCCTCTCTGATGACAGTTATGCTAGGTTCTGGTCTGTGAGTGTAGAAGAGTATCGTTAAGAATCATTTCATTGTTTTTTGTTTTTGTTTTTGGTTTTTTTTCTGGTCGTGTTTGGTTCTATTCTAGGTCTCTGGGCTATCTAGCCTCTGGTTCCTGGCCCTCTGACAATGTCAGACCTGGCTTCCCTCTCAGCATGGGTTTCAAGCTGGACCAGTTACCACTGTGGGTTGGCCACTTCCACAATTTCTGTGCCACCTTTACCCCAGCACATCCATGCATTCCGCCCTTGAGCCCTCCCTGTTACTTAGCTTCACTGGGTCTGTGGATTGTAGCATAGTTATCCTTTATTTTACAGCTAATAACCACTTATAAGTGAGTACATACCATGTTTGTGTTTCTGGGTCTGAGTTATCTTATTCAGGATGATGTTTTCTAGATCCATCCATTTGCCTGTAAATTTCATGATGTCATTGTTTTTAACAGCTGAGTAATACTTCATTGTGTAAATTACCACTTTTTTTTTTTTTTAAATCCATTCTTCAGTTGAGGGACATCTAGGTTGTTTCCAATTTCTGGCTATTAGGAATAAAGCTGCTATGTACATTGTTGATCAAGTGTCTTTGTGGTAAGATAGAACGTCCTTGGGTATATGCCCAGGAGTGGTATAGCTGGGTCTTGAGGTAGCTCAATTTCAATTTTCTGAGAAACTGCCATATTGATTTGCAAAGCAACTGTACAAGTTGCTCCCACCAGCAATGGAGGAGTGTTCTCCTTGCTCCATATCCTCTCCAGCATGAGCTGTTACTTGTTGTAGAATATTTTAAGGTGTGTTACATTTGTTTATTCTCTGGAACATTTGTTTAATGATGCAGAGATGTGTTGTATTCCTTTATGTTTTATTTGTTTAACTCTGTGAAGCTGTTATTCTTTGCCTGTGTAAAACACCTGATGGTCTAAAGAGAACTGAATGGTCAATAGTGAGGCAGAAGAAAGGATAGGTGGGGCTGGCAGACATAGAAAGAGAAATCTGGGAGGAGAGGAAGAAGAAGCAAGAAAAGGAGAAGAGGAGGACTCCAAGGGCCAGCCACCCAGCTACACAGCAAGCCACAAAGTAAGAAGTAAAGAAAAAATATACAGAAAATAGAGAAAGGTAAAAGCCCAGAGACAAAAGGTAGACAGGATAATTTTTAAAAAGCTGCCAAGAAACAAGCCAAGCTAAAGGCCAGGCATTTATAATTAAGAATAAACCCCACAAAAGAGCAACAACAACACAACGTTTTGGTGTTCCAAGGTGGGACTAGAGTAAAAGAAAATCCAACAACAGTTGCCTGTGTTTTTGATCTTAGCTGTTCTGACAGGTATAAGAGGAAATGAATGTTGAACATTTCTTTAAGTATTTCTTGGCTGTTTGAGTTTTCCTCTGTTGAAAGTTCTCTGTTTAGATATGTACCCCATTTTTTAAAAATTGGACTATTTGGTTTGTTGAGTTCTTTATATATTTTGATATATATATTTCCTAAGTTCTTTATATATTTTGGATATTAGCCTTCTGTTAGATGTGGAGGTGGTAAAAAATCTTTTCTCATTTTGTAGGCTGTTGTTTATCCAAATAATGGTATCCTTTGCCTTATAGAAGCTTTTCAGTTTCATGATCATTTATTAATTGTAGGTCTTAGTTTGTGCTTTGGTGATCTGTTCAGGAACTTGTCTCCTGTGCCACTGTGTTCAGGACTATTCCCTACTTTCTCTTCTATTAGGTTCAGTGCATCTGATTTTATGTTAAGGTCTTTGATCCACTTGGACTTAAGTTTTGTACAAGGTGATAAGTATGGGTCTAATTTCATTCTTTTACATGTGGACATCCAGTTGGACCAGCACCATTTGTTGAAGATGTGTATTTTCTTTTTTCCATTGTCTATTTCTGGCTTCTTCATCAAAAAAATCAGGAGTCCATGGATGTGTGGATTTACATCTGCGTCTTTGATTAAATTCTGTTGATTGACCCATCTGTTTTTATGATAATACCATGTGGTTTCTATTACTGTAACTCTGTAGTACAGCTTGAAATCAGGGGTAGTGATACCTCTAGAAATTCTTTTGTTGTATAGGATTGTTTGAGCTGTCCTGGGTTTCTGTTTCTTTTTTTTTTTTTTTCTTTTTTCCCATATGAAGTTGAGTATTTTTCTTTCAAGGTCCATAGAGAACTGTGTTGGAATTGATGGGGATTGCATCGAATTTGTAGACTGCTTTTGGTAGGATGGCCATTTTTACTATGTTAATCCTACCAGTTCGTGAGCATGGGCGAGCTTTCCGTCTTCTGCTCTTCTTCAATTTCTTTCTTCAAAAACTGGAAGGTTTTATCATACAGGTCTTTCACTTGCTTGGTTAGAGTTATCACAAGAAATTTCATACTATTTGTGGCTATTGAGAAGGGTCACACACACACACACACACACACACACACACACACACACACACATATATAAGAGCTACTGATTTTTAAGTTAATCTTGTATCCAGCCAATTTGTTAAAGGTGTTTATCAGCTATAGGAGCTCCCTGGTAGAATTTTTGGGGTCACTTATATATACTTGTCATGTCATCTGCAAATAGCAATACTTTGACTTCTTACTTCCCCATTTGTATCCCCTTGATCTTCTTTAGTTGTCTTATTGCTCTAGGAAATATCCCTGGCCCCTCCCCCTTATTCCTTTCCTCTTATCTCTTGTCCTCTATCTCCTGCGTTTGTCTCTTACTTCCTGTTCTCTGTCCCTCTAAAGCAAATAAATCTCCTTTGTGCTGAGAACTTGGCCTTTGGGGTCCTGAGCTGATACTGTGACTTTCAATGATCAAATAGACTTCATCCCAGAAATGCAAGGATGGTTCAACATAAAAACAAAATCTGTCAGTGTAATCCACCATATAAACAGACTGAAAGAAAAAAACCCACATGATCATCTCATTAGATGCTGAAAAAGCCTTTGACAAAATTCAACACCCCTTCATGATAAATGTCTTGGAGAGATCGGGGACCTCTGAATGCTGTTTTCTTATTCTCTAAGCCGTTGTTGGTTCTCTAAGGCACTTGAAACATTGGTGTTCCCGAGGCTTGTCTCAGCTTTTCTCCTGTCCTTGTGCACAGAGGTTCTTAATGTTTGGATAGAACCTTAGAAACACCTGTGGGAAATTACAAATGATTCCCGGAGACATATGGACAGCTACCTACACATAAAATCGAGGTGTCAAGTGTTGCCATACTAAGAATATGGCCAGACTAGGGGGCAGTGTGTGTTTGCCTGTTATCCTAGCATATAGAAGGCAGAGGCAGGAGCCTCAGGTTTTGGCAAGTTTGAGTCTAGCTTGAGCTGCATAGCAAGTTTCAGGCTAGCCAGAGGTACAGAGTGAAATCCTGTTTCAAAAACAGATAGATAAACAAATAAACAGAAACAAACAACCAAAAAACCCCTGAGTGTATTACTTCCTAAGAGCCAGGCATGGTAGTGTGTGCCTATAATCACAGCTCTTGGGAAACAGAGGCAGGAGGATAGCTATAAGCTCCAGGCCAGCCTTGTCTATATAGTCAGTTCAGACAAGTTTGGACTACATAGGAAGATTCATAAAAAAGAAAAAAAAAGTATATGCCAGAAAAATTAATTAAAATGTAAAATATAAAAGTGTGTTTGTTAAAATTAGAATGCATGGCCAAAGAATTCATTTTCTTTTGGGTGTAGGTACTTGATTGAAATTTATTGTTCACACCCCCTCCCCCTCAACACACCTTTAAAGACAGAGCCTCACATAGCCCAGGTTGGCTTTGACCTCTGTGATGAAGAGGATGTCTTGAACTCCTGATCTTTCTGCTTTCACCTCTCAGATACTAGAATTACAGGTTTGCCACCATACTCACATCATAGTTTATTCTTGATGGAACCCAGGATACACCATCTAAACTTCTAGTTTTGATTTAAAAGGAAGATCTCAAGCCATTTGTACAGCTGATTGAATATAGAATCGTGGGTTTGTAGGTTTTCAGTTACACTGTCCTTAACCTTGCTCAATAGCAGCTTGCTTTTCCTATAGAGGCATGCCTTTATTTGGCCCTTATTGGGGCATTTATGATATATGTAATTGAAGAGGATTACAGTTGTCTTCCTATATTTTATTGGTTTGTGTAATTAAACTCCATATTAGGATACAAGAATATGGTTTGTGAACATACATTCATCTCTCAGGAGCAGATTTATGGTCATCATGCTGCAGAACCAGTGTGCCACAGCCAGGCTGCAGGTGGTGTCAGTCACTCACAACCCAAGTCACAGTCACAGGTAGTGAATGGAGGCTTGTTAAGGCACTTTCCACTGAAATGGTTGGTTTTTTGTTTATCTCCCTTTCTTAGAACGTAAGCTCTTACAAGGCAAAGTGTCTGCTTTTTTCATATCTAACTTTCTCTCTGCACAGTGCCTACTTAATATGCATCCAACTTTTATTATTGGGTGAATAGACACATTCTTATATAGGTTAATCTGAATTTGGACAATCTGCATAGTGGGTTGGCAGTCAGCTTGTATAGACAGGTCATGGCCCTGAGTCCCTTTTTATTTGTGTTTGTGAACAGATTCCTTTTGATTTGTCATTGAAGGAATGGAGATGACACACCTTTGGGTTGTGAGGGGATCAAATGGAGATGTGAAGTGTCTTCCATAGCAGTTGATATAATAAGCAGCAGTGCTGATGCTCATAGCTAATGACAATGAGCGTTTGTTGTATCTGGCTTCTTTCATTGAGAGGCCTCAACTACATGATCTGCCATTTTTCTTATGTGCTAAAATTCTTTCTGTAAACAATATATTATGTTTTGAACAGCTTTCTACAACAAATATATGAGTATTTCTTGGTATGTCACATTTGTGATTTTGATCTAGTACTAATTAATTAACTTTATACCTTGGAAAGCAATTTCAAGCTTTGCAACAATATTTGCTGGAGAGTTGACCCTTCTAATAAAGCATGAAGGGCAGTTGGCCCCCATGTGTTGCTGTAACAGTCAGTGTAAGAGCTGAGTCAGGAAGCAGACATATTCTAAGGAGCATATTTGAAAGCATTATCTTAGAATCAGATAAAATTAACAGTGAGGAATTATACTACATTCAGCATCACCCTTGTCCTTATAAAGACAAACAAACACCCTAGAATGTGTGGTCAAATGATCCGTTAATTTGTAGGGTGTATGTTTAGCATGTTCAGGCCCTGGGTTCAATGCCCAGCAATTCAAAAAGAAAACCAGACAAAAATCCCTCTCAACTGAAAGTCCAACAGAGAAGGCTCCACAGATAACCACTCTGTTTTACGCATAGGCTTTTAGGTTTCGTGTCGTGTAGAACATAAAGGAAGACAGGGTGAGAATATGGAAAGGGAGATCTCTCATGACTGACCCCAGGATGGTTTCCATTGTCCTACCCCAACACTGTTTTCTTCGTTTTTATTGCAGTTCTCATTTAACATGGAAGATGAGTTCTTAGGAGAAAAAAGCTTCCAACGTTATTGTGCAGAATTCATCAGACATTCACAACAGATAGGCGATGGTTGGGAATGGAGAACAGCCAAGGTGAGCAGGAAAAGCATTTCTTCGTTTCTGTGTTTTGACATGGGGTCTTGCTGTGCCTCGTAGCTAGCCTGGTACTTTCTGTGTATCCCAGGCTGCCTTCACACTCAGGCAGTCCTCCCAGCCTTGTCTCCCAGGTGACGGGTCACAGGCATTTGTCACCACACTGGCTACAACAGGGATTCCTATTTCTGTTTTCAGGGGAGGGCTGTTTATTCTGTTATATAAAAACCTCAGCAATCAATAGGAAGTTAAAAAAGTGATGTTGATTTAGCAAAAGGCATAACATTAAAAGCATTCTTTAAAATAGATGTTCATTTTATTATTCCAGCTCTATATACTCAATTATTTGGCTAATGAAGTGTTATCTAGAAAGTCCTTAGATGACCTTCATGAACTTATAGCTAAGGACCTTTACAATATTAATTATTTCTATGTAAACAGATGTTTCTCTGGTGCTTCAAACCACCTGTTTACATTATAAATGTTTGTTCTCTCTTGGTTTTGAGATAGGGCCTGTCCTTGTTATTCATATGTTGTCAGGGATGACACTGAACACCCTCTCACCTGCCTCTGCCTCTCAAGTACTGGGGTTACAGGCTTGTTCCACCACAGCCAGGTATATTGTAGGTTTCTCAGGATACTATTTTTGTCTAGAGAGTAATGGTAATCCTGAAATCAAGTAAAGGCCAGTGGTCACAAAATCTGAAGTATTAAGAATTGTGTGTTTGGGAATTTCTTATTACATAAAAATATTACAGAATGTTTTTCTTTTTGCTTCTATCCCAGAATAATGTAAAAGCTTTATATACTCTTTTAATTTCCACACATACAGCGTGTGACACTCTCTGCTAAAAAGCTTTTTGAGTATTATCTGCAATCTTTTTAGAGACCATTCTCCCTGCCTGACATTTCAGTTGATTTCATGAGTGGCTCAGGCTCTTGCTTATCTGTATCATGGTTCATCTTCCAGTGTGCATCTAAAAACCCTGAACATTTTAGGCCAGATTCCCATGATTAGAACTGAGCAGGGAGATGCAGGTCCTGACTGGGCCCAAAATGTCACTGGGAAGAAGCCATGGGTTCTCTGGGATCATTTACCTGAACCTAGCTCTCACTGGTTCTCAGATCATCTCTCTCCCTGGTGATTCAGCTGTCTCTAACTCAGAGACAGGGTCTCACTTGGTGATGCGGCCTGGTTTCCACTCACACAGCCTTGAATTCATAACAGTCCTGCCTGGTTCCCTTGAGCTGGGATTACAGGCGTGAATCACAGCAATGATCAGAAACCTTTAAACTGTAGTGGATAGCCATCCCAGCATTGGCCTGGAAGTTCCAACCCCCATTGAGGCTTCGGTAATGGTCACGCCCACAAGGCAGGGCGGAGGAGGAAGCGGAGGACCAAGGATCGGGAAGAGGTCTTGCTCTTGGTTCCCAGACTCTGGACGCTGGAGGTAGACCGAGCAGAGTTCTCCAGAGAACACCGCCGGACTGCACTATACCTTTGCCAGACCCTGCAACCTATCCCTTCATTTACATTTTCTCCCAGATGTCAGATTCCAATGGCTTGATGATATTTGGCAAGCTTGACCAGTTTCTGAAGGAAGCCCTGAAGCTCCCGACAGCTGTCTTTGAAGGACCGTCCTTTGGTTACACAGAGCTCGCAGTCAGCACCTGTTTCCCACAACAGAAGAAGATAATGCTGAATATGTTTCTAGACACCATGATGGCCGATCCTACCCCTCCAGTGCCTTGTCTGGCTACCTCTCATGCACAGGCTTGCCCATGTGGAGAACATCTTCCACCCTGTGGAGTGCTCCTTCTGTCACCAAGAGAGCGTGGTGGGCTTCCGGTACCGATGCCAGCAGTGCCACAGTTACCAGCTCTGCCAGGACTGCTTTAGACCTCAAGGGGCCCTTGCTGCTCCCTGTACAGGACAGTTGACTCTATTTATGCCTTGTATTAATTTTGTTCTTGGGTAGTTTGTAGTTTTGTTTACTATTATGTTTGAATTTTCATTCACGCTGTCTTTTCTATGAGTTATATTGAGGAATCACTACTTTTTGCATGTTAATCCTATAACCAATAACTTGACTTCATTCTTGTTGCATTCTTCCTGACATTCCTCTATTGTTTCATGGTTGAGTAGAACATGACAAGTGATTCACAGCTCTTTGTCTTTAGCTTGAGTTCAGTGTGAATGAGTCTGAGCCCTCCCTCCCACCCTCCTTTTCTACCTCCCTTTCGGTGTTAGAACTGAAGTTCAAGTATAGGTCTCTGTCTCCTCTTTTGTAAACGTATTTTTTATTCAGCAGCAACAGTACATTTTAGAATGATAACATATAGTGAGAAAAGGCAAGTTCTCAGTGTTCTCAAATTCCTACCATGCTACTTTTTGAGGTCCAGGGACAATACATCAGTATTTCTGGGAATTATCAGAAATTTCAGAACTATGATTATTTCAAACACATCTTCCTTCCTTCTTTTTTCTTTTTGGTTTTTCAAGACAGGGTTTCTCTTGTAGCCCTGGCTGTCCAGGAACTTGCTCTGTAGACCAGGTTGGCTTCAAACTCAGGTATCTGCCCAGCTTAAACACATTTCTAACCTCTTCACCCTCTATGGTTTGGATAGCTAAAATTCATGTTTAAAGACTAAAATATACCTAGTTTCATGATGCTTTTTTTGTTGTTGTTGTTTTGTTTTTTTGAGACAGGGTTTCTCTGTATAGTTTTAGTGCCTGTCCTGGAACTCACTCTGTAGACCAGGCTGGCTTTGAACTCACAGAGATCTGCCTGGCTCTTCCTCCCAAGTGCTGGGATTAAAGGCATGCGCCACTGCTGCCCGACTTTCATGGTGCTTTTAAAGAACTAAAACTTTCAGGAATATTCCAATAATGAAAAACATAACTTAAGATCTAGGTCTTCTAGTGAGGTGACAGGCAGCCCCTTATGTCCTCTTTTGCTTTATAATATTGTGGGAATTGTTTGGAAAGTTTTCCCTCACCACCCCCCTGTAGGCAGAAGTTTCTTTCCCACCTGCCTGTTCCCAAATACCCTGGCAGCTGCTTCCCAAATAACTGACTCAGAGGCTTAATATTATTTACAAATGCTCAGCCATTAGCTCAGGCTTCATACTAACTAGCTCTTACACTTACATTAACCCATAGTTCTTGTCTCTGTTTAGCCACGTGACTTGGCACCTCTTCTCAGTGCGGCATTCTCATCTTGCTTCCTCTGCATCTGGCGGGTGACCCCTGACTCCAGCCTTCCTCTTCCCAGAATTCTCCTTGTCTGGTCACCCCGCCTATACTTCCTGCCTGGCTACTGGCAGATCAGTGTTTTATTAAACCAACAAATATTTGCAGTATACAAGAGCATTATTCCACAGCACCCCCCTTTATTCTTACTTTGTGGTGTTTTTGAGACAGAGACTTATGTAGCCCAGTTGGCTTTGAATTCATCATGTAACTGAGGCCCACACTGACCTTCTGATCCTTCGGCCTCTGCCTCCCAAGTGCTGGGATTGCAGGCAGGTTCCTCCCTACCCCACCCTCCCCTCCTTTCCCTGACCCCTTTCTGATGTCAGTCTGGTGGCAGGGTGCTAACTCACACTGTTAACATTTCAGTGATCTAAGAGAATAGGGTTGGGAGCTGTATGCCACTGTGTGCGAAATGAGGTAGTACTGGTTCTGGAGGGCCTTCAGGAGGAGGGTTACTCTGCCAGGAGATTCTTCACTGGAAGTGTAAACTAATGTCTGAGGAGTTGTTTTTAATATCTGCTTTTGTTACTGGTCAGTCTCTGAAATGTGACTAAGTGTGGCTAAGTCTAATTCATGTTTACTGCCCTGGCTGCTGAGTTAGGAAAGGTCCCTGCCCTTTAGCGTGAGAGTTACCCTTCTAATTAAGGGCATCTTTCCCCATGTGGGACACTTCCACAGATGTAATGACGAAAGAAAACAAACACCAGAAAAAATGGAGATAGCCTGAAGATAATGACTGAAAACGTCTGTGGAGAACAGGGTGGTAGTGCACCTGGGACAGATGGGTTGAAGCACTGTGGAAACTGAGGCAATGGTGGATGGCTGCCCGTTGTCTGGACGCCCTGATCTTCTGATATATTAGGAAAAGTAAAACCTTCTGAATTAAGAGAAGAAGTTTCTGATTTGTTAACTACTGCTAACTCATTAAAAAGTACTGATTTGAAACACTGGGAAGATCAAAGCAGAGGTCAGTGAGGCATCCAAGGAAGTCTGACTGGGCAGCACAGGGGCTTGGGATTAGCTGTCTGCACACTGAGCTTTCTCAGTCAGCCTCTCAGGCAGCCCTGCCTCCATGTCTGCACTGGGTCTGAGCAGTGCAAGGACTGCATGCTGCCTCTCCACTGTTGATCCATTTTAATGGCCTCCAAGTGCTCCCATAACTTACTCCACACATTCCAGCACAGTTAACCCTTATACAAAATATCTCTGGCTAGGTCTCATCTCCTATATATTTTTTTCTTTGTATTCAGTTGGAGCTCTACTTTATCATAGAATAATGTGGAAACTCCTCAGTAGGGAGGGTATCCACACTGTGGCTCCCTCCCCCACTTCTGTAATTCCTCTGTCCACTCCCAAACTCACTTCCTGCCATTCTTCCTAAATTCCCAGAAAACAGAGAAAAGGCTATTTAGAAAATTGAAAAAAAAATTTTGTTTTTGTTTTTAGAGACAGGGTTTCTCTGTGTAACAGTATGACTGTCCTGGATCTCACTCTGTAGACCAGGTTGGCCTCGAACTCACAGAGATCTACCTGCCTCTGCCTCCCGAGTGCTGGAATTAAAGGTGTGCACCACCACTACCTGAAAACGAGTAAATAAAATTTTGTCAGTGTTAGAAAACAAAGCATCATGAAAGGATTCTAATTCTCAATGAATTTCCAGGCACAAGTGAGAGATTCTGTCTCAAAAAAAAGGTGGCGAGCAATAGAAGACCGATAGTGTGCATGTGCTTGCACGCACACAAAAGAGGGAGAGCTCCAAGTTTAGACATTGTACACTTAGATTCAACTGCGGATTAATTTCTCTGTGATTTTATAAATTATTTTGAGGTAATAATATTAACATAACAAACTTTAATTAAAGTCCCTTCCCACTTAATTTTCGCCCATCAGTTGAACTCTATCTTTACAAGAATGTTTACTGTTCACTTTGTGGCTTTGGGACTTAGGTCCTTCTGTGTATTAAGAAATTTGAGAGAAGCCACTGTGTGAGCCACTGTTCTTCTCCTTAATACCACGCGGTCGATGATGTCTATTATGGTGAACCATAAAACATGTCTACAAGCACCTTCACTCGGAGATCCTGTGTTCTTACTGCAGTCCAGAAAACCCAGAATCGTATAAGAAACTCTCTAGACAGAGTTGTCAAGAATCTCAGTCCTCAGTACTTTTGTGCACTCAGGAACTCTTAAGTATGTATTGGAAAATTGAATATCATAGTAGGCTGGAGATGTAGCTCAGGGAATCATACCTGCCTACCATGCACAAGGTCTGCACAGTGTAAAACCAAAAACATCTCACTTCAGCTCTTTCTCTAGAGTTTCCCATTTGTCAACTGTGTCTGTTATGTGTGTGTGTGTGTGTGTGTGTGTGTGTGTGTGTGTGTGTGTGTGTTTGGATAGGACTGAGGTTGATGTTCACCACTGTTTCTCAATCACTCCTTATCAGAGTCTTGAGATCCAGTCATGGAGCTCACCGAATTGGCTGATTTTATTAGTGGTGGTGAGCTCTGCCCCTGGTGTTTCCCAGTCCTTGGCCCATTTTTCAAGGAGTTGTGATAAAGACTCACACAGTTTCCAGAATAGCAAGAAACTTTAAAGCAGCATGGTAGTTTAATACCTTAGTTTTATAAATTTACTTTTCACAGAATATTGATAAAATAATTTCTCACACATTTGAAAGTTTATTTTTCTCAATGTAGTATGGAAATAGGACATTCAGACATTGAAAACAAAATCTCCTACTTTCTTGAGATTAGATTTTATACAGTTACTATTATCTAATGTTTCTGTTACTCTTTATTTTGTTTTTGAGGCAGAATTTCGTGTAACCAGGATGGCCTTAAACTCCTAATCCTCTGTCTCCACATCTGAATTGTTGGGGTTATAGGCATGTATCACCATTCATGGGATTAACCCATGGAGTCTATTTAATGAGCAAAGGAATTTACTTGGGGGTTAATTCACAACCACGGAGATTTATCATAGGGTCCGGGAAAGTTGATCTATGTCCCACGCTGGTCTGCCTGGTCCAGGATCTCAGCATCTAAAACCGGGCGCACGCCTTTAATCCCAGCACTCCAGAGGCAGAGGCAGGTGGATCTCTGTGAGTTCGAGGTCAGCCTGGTCTCCAAAGCGAGTTCCAGGAAAGGTGCAAAAGCTACACAGAGAAACCCTGTCTTGAAAAACAAAAACAAAAACAAAAAACCAAAAACAAAAAAACAAAACAAAACAAAACAAAAAAACCAAAACCAAAACCAAAACCAAAAAAAAAAAAAAAAAACCAAACCAAACCAAAAAACTTTGAGGTAGCAGGTCTTAAGAGGGTCCCCTAATGGCCACGCCCCAGGGGCATGCACCTCAAGGTCATAGGCAGGTGTAACAGTTACTGCTACCTCACTAGGGGTGGTGCTTCAGGGCCTAGCTCAAACAGCCACCCACTACACACCATACCTGGCTTTGTATGTTATTCTTAAAGAAGAATTAGAGAGCTTTCCCCTTAATTTTTATTGACCATTATAACTTAGGAACTGGTTATTACAAAGGTTGTTTCTTAATTTATATAAAGTAAAAAAAAAAAAAAAAAAAGGCCAAGCATGGTATTATCCCGGTATTTGGGAAGTTAAGATAGATTGCTATGAGTTCCTTAGCCTGGGTTAAGGACGGCCTGGGTCATAGAATGATACTTGTCTCAACACAACAACGACAAAACAGACAAACGAAAAAAATCTTCCTCCTTGAAAAAATAGCTAAGTGAAACATTGACTTTTAACTGAGTATAAATTTAAACTGTCTTACAATTCATTTTTCCTAGGAGTCTTTGTCTCTGGGTAATACACACTGCTTTTCTTGAAATCCTTCACCATTTTGCTATCTATATCCAAGTTCGTATTTTTAAAGGAGGTTGTAAAGATTTCTATTCTTTATCGTTCAATGTGATCTGCATACAAAGCTCACCATGGTCCTCCTATCTTTCTGCCCTGCTGAGCTTCATACCTCATTTGTTTGCACAGCTATCTTTATTTTTAATGTCTTATTATGAAAAATTCCAGCATACAACACTGGAGAGAATCGTATAATGAATTTCTATGTACCTATCACCTGGCTCCCACAATTACCAACTCACAGTCAGAAACATGGCGTTTCAAAGCATCTGTGTTCTATATACAGTGTTGTAATATAGCTCAACTTAATTAACTTGCCTTGCTTTGTTTCCCCCGGTGCCTTCAAGTGATAAGTGATTTTCCAAGTGAACTCAGCAAACTTATTTATTATCATATATTAAAACAAATGAAAGCACTTAAGAGTTCCAAAGGAAAAATGGTATTTTTATAATTTTTATTTACTTAATTTTAAAAATTGTGGTAAATAGATATAACATAGGGTTTCCCCTTTTAGCCATGGTGGACTCATCGTTCAGTGATGTTGAGTTTACTTCACTGCTGTGTAACTACACTCCTCAAGTCCATCTTGCTCTTCTGAACCATCATCTTACTCTGTCCCTCTGGATCTGATGACTATAGGCATATCGTGCCATGTGGAATATAACAATATTTTTCTTTTAATGAATGGCTTCTGTCGTTTTGTATAATGTCTTCAAGGTTCATCTACTATTTCTGTAAATTTTGATCTAGAATTTAATGTAGAAGAGAGCTGGAAAGAGAATTTGGAATATATTTCTGTTACATACTGGCATCTTGAATATATAGTTATTTTTGAAGGGACTGCAAATACTTTTGTTTATGAAGTACTTTATTAAAAAGGATAAAAAATATTTTCCATGGGACTGAAGAGTGTTAAGAATGCTTGGTATTCTTCTACAGGACCAGAGTTTGATTCCCAGCACCCATGTCAGGTGGCTCATAGCTGCCTGAAACTTTAGCTCCAAGGGCTCTGACACCCTCTGTTGGTGTCTGTGGGCACTCACAATTACTTGCATATACTCCCCCAGACATATGTGCATACACATACAAATAAGTCTTTAAAAATATTTTCCATGTCTATATCCAAATTGCTGATATATAAACCTGTCAGAAATACAATCAAATTATGGAATAAACAATTTACTTGTTACGTAATTTGCCTAACCATTCACTTTCTTCCTTTGAATTGAAGTTTTGTTATGTTTCTCAAGCTGGTCTCCAACACATAGGCTCTTGAGTGACCCTTCTGTCTCAGTTTCTAAACAGCTGTGATCACAGGTACATACTTGTACAACAGGAGCCATTCAGAGTTGTATTGTTTATACATTAACCTCTTGGAAGTAATTCTTTCCTTTCAAAGGTGAAGTATTGGCTGTCCTCTTAACCTGCCAGTGTCTGTGCATTAGATACTTTTCTGTTACTGTGATCAAATGCCCTGTCCAAAGCAGCCTGAGGAAGAAAGTGTTTATTTTAGCTTAGACTTCTAAAGGATGGAGTCGGTGCTGGTGGGGAAGGCATGGCATGGGAGCAGGAAGTGGGGTGAGGCTGTGAGCCCTTAAACCCTGTCCCTAATAACATGCTTCCTCCAGCAAGACTCTGCCAACTAAAGGTTCCATAACCTCCCCAGATAGCTCCGACAATTAGCACCAAGTGTTTAAGTGTGTGAACTTAAGGTGGCGTATCTCAGTCAAAGCACCATGCTGTGTGTGTACAGCATCCAAAGAGGAACTAAAATTTAGTGGCAGTTTTAAAGTTTACTGAGAGATATGCCCAGCAATTTTTAAGGACACTGTTGCTTTATATGAGTCACAGATCAGTTCACATATTGGCTGTTTGTGGTGATACAGGCCCCACATTTAGGAGGCTGGGACAGGAGGATCATAACCTCGAGGGCAGACTAGGCTACACATGGGTCTTGTTCCAAAGACTACCACCAACCAAAAGGGCGTGTGTTAATTTCTTCATTCTTGTTCTTGTAGTTTGTTTTATAGATTTATATATCCTCTTGCTGATAATCCTTTCCTGGGGTTGTGGTCATAGATGTATTTGTTTAATCATTCACTGTTAATGAAATATTTCTGGCCCAAAATGTTACTGATAATGATGAAATATATTGCACTCGTATCTTTTGAGACTAGATTTTTTTTAAAAAAAAACAAACAATTATCTTTGGAGCTTAGGAGAACAATATATTTGGCTGTATGTGCTATGGTTTGTGATAAATTGTGAATCCTAGTCAGTTACACTAGATTTTGCATTCATAGTTTACTGGGTGTTGTGATAAGATTTGTGTCTTAAGCATATACAAATCTTTAGTGATTGTTTCAAGAACCACTGGTTGTACCACTTGAGAATTAGATACTTTCCAACACCATTTTATAATGTTACCAAGAGTATGAGAAATGAAAGATATAATACTTCGCAGGTTTATAAATTTAAATAATGGTAGTAATTATGCCAGTTTAACAAATAAGAGCACACATTTAGTTGTAGTGATGGTCTGGCTCTCTGGGGAGGTGTCAGTCTTCATTTCAAAAGTTCTCTAAGAAGGTTGTCTTGTATGGGCTTGGCAAGCTTAGGTCTGGCATATTAAAGCTAAAAGATTTTATACATACACACACACATAAATGATTTTGTATATATATATAACTATATGTAGACATATATAGTTTTATATGCCAATTTACTAATTTATAATAAGATTATCAGATGAACTAACTGTAATATTCCTTTCAGTATGATGGTGCATTGTTTTGTTTTGTAACTAGGCACACACATGAGGCTAGTGTTGTGTGACAGGACTTTTCCTTGGAAGATTCAACAGATGTTCGCCCTTGATAGGAATCCCAGGACAGTCCAAAGTACGGATGCCACCCATGTTCCACACTAGTGAACCAATGGGTTTTATTGGGATCACTTAACAGGAGTGTGGGTGGTGGGTACTTCAGGAGCAGAAATGACTCAAAGACAGCTGCATTGCCAGCCCATGGGTGACAGCTCATAAAGCTGGGAAACCTGGAGCACACTGCATAGCCTCTAGGCAGCTCAGCAGGCTGGAGGGGGTCCTTTCCAGGTGCCCCAGTTGGTCTTAACCTCTTCCAGGCAAGTCAGCTTTCCGCTTCTTACAGGAAGCTGGTCTCCGCTTCTTACAGGAAGCTGGTCTCCACTTCCTACAGGAAGCTGGTCTGGTCTTAGGGTCTTCTTTGAAGCTCAGCTAGTCTGAGAGTCTTCTTTATAACCTGTCTTCCTTCTGTCTGAGGTGGATGCTCAGCTTTTACTGTTTACTCTGGCAGGGAGGGGCCCAGTGAATCTGTTCAGTTTCAGGGACTTCCTGAAGCCTTTTTGAGTTGTTTACTTTCCTGCTTAAGGAGCTTCCCACAGAACGGAATCCTTTAATTTAGGAGGAAACCTGTTACACAACAGCAGCCAGATAGTTCAGTTGGTAAAGAGTTGGCAGTGTTTTGTATGTAGGTGACCAAATCTCAATTGTGTGAACACAATGAGTACAATTTCTCACACATAGCTGGATGAGTGAATGTTTAATGACATGATGTCCTGTCTTATAGTATTGATTGCCTTACCAGTGGAGACATGTGGTTTAAAATGTGTAAGGTTGAGGCTGTCTTCCTACTTTTCTGGGACAGGATCCTGTTACATACTCCAGGCTGGTCCCACACTTGCTTTCTTTTGCTCCAGTCTCATGAGTGCTCAGCTCCCAGCCTGCCCTGCTATGTCCAGCAAGGCTTCCACCCTCACAGGGCTCTACTGTAGATTGGAGAGCATGTTCAGAGCTCAGGCAGGTTCCAAGACTACCCCTGCCTTGTTTTCCCTGTGTCCCTTCCCCTTTGAAGGGGACACTGGCCTATTCTAACATGTGGTTCTGGCAGGCCTTGCCCTTCTCCCCCATTCCCTCTACCTTGCTAAAAACCTTTAGATTACATCCCTAAAGCTAGCCATCAAGGTCTGTTCCCTTATTTGGCCACTTCCTCTTCTGAGGCTGACCACCAAAGTCCAGCAATCAAAAGCCCCCTTTGGCTCACCCAATTAACATGCCCAATTAAAGTTAAACACCACATTCCAACACAGGGCTTCCCCTTTACCTTTATAAACTGCCATTTGCCCATGTGCCACATCTGTCTCCACTCTATCCAGAGGCAGTCCTTTGTCCCTCCCAGACAGATAGCCCTTCCCCCTTCCCCCTGTCCCTCTCCCTGGTCCCCTGTCTCCTTTACCACTACATCCTAGCCCATTCTAACACATCTTCTCCTCTAACAATCACACCTGCAAGGTCTTTTGCTGCTGTTTTCGGACGAGTCAGAAGCAGCCACTTTAACTTTTTTCCCTGCTTACTAAAGGGTCTCTCTGTGGAAACAGGTGTTTGGGTGTGCTTTGTGCCTTACCAGGTCCAGGAGGAGCCCCCGCTGTGTGGTGGCCCCTCCCCCTTACCTGTGATATGTGGATGACTTGAGCCTCCTTGGTTTTTCCTGTGCATGCAAACGCAGGGTAAGCAGAGTTCAGGGCTCTCTCGTTTCGTTCTGTTATGTTGCTGTGGGGTAGCTTGTCCCAACTGGGACTGGTTCCTGTGGGACTGTCCTAACTCAGGCTAGTTTCTGAGATGGCGACTTGAGTATTGCTGTTACCTCTGCCTCAGCTCATCTGACCTCTGTGAGGTTGCTGTTTCTATCAGCTGAGGACACTGAGCACCCGAGAGAGCGCAGGGACCCCTGAGATGAATTTCAGTGGTCTTCATGATGTGGTGTAGTGGACCTGTCCTGAGATGGCTACTGGACCTCTCTTGACACTTTCATTCCTGGTTCTTAGAGAAGAGACTTTGAAGTCCTGCCTCCTGAGGGTACATGGTGATTGCTATTTGCATTGATTCCTAAATCCTGTTGATTTGAACAGGGTTTCACATGTTGATCAACACATTTTGTGATTTGTATGGATAAGTCTTTTGTATGTAATCACTACAGGATTTTCTGAGATTAAATTTAAGGCCAGTGTCCCGACTACTCAGCTTTGGCTCAGATGCAGTCTTCCATAAATTACCACATGACTACCCGCTTCCCCGTAGAGCTCTGTGACAGCAGTGGTGGTGTTTTGTTCTGTGCCCTTCTTTCTACATCTTGGTTCTCAGCACAGTAAGCACACACTTGCTTAATTAAAGTCAACGCATACGAACTAGAAACATGTCAGCCAAGATGTTCCCATTTCTGTAGATACATCCCATGTATCTCATTTCATTGGATATTGTTTGAACTGAGTGGTTCATTGATGTCTAAAAGCCTATTCATTTTTCTAAGAATTTATTACTATGACTCTTAGTGTGATGAACCACCAGGTTAGTAGTACTGTGCACCACCACGACCTCCACCACGACCTCCAGGTGCTGCATTCATTTGTAAACTGATTGTTTAGCAGCACTTGCCAAGCTTGGTCATCTCTCCCTTCTCCTGGTGTCCTCATCCTCCTGGTTCACCTCCTGTGTAATGCTTCATTCCCTTTCCAGTCTCCTTTGTTCACAGTCTTATGACATCAGTGCCTAGGTTCAGGGCTTGACTTATTCTCATTATGCTAGAGACCTCATTTAAATTGTCACCTCCAAACATATCCCTACTACTCAGACTTCTCTCTTGAATTACAGATTTGTAGACCAACTTTGTATTTGTGTTGGCACTTCAGGGGGCCCCTCTTAGTGCAGCAGGCAGTGCGTCAGTCTTGTGATCCAGAGAAAACAGGACCCCAAAGTATGGAGCAAAAGGAGCCGTGCTTTCCCTTCTACCTCCAGCTGCCCCCCCCCTTCCATACTGAGGTGCAGGAAGGGCTCAGCTGAAGGCTCTTTTCCCAAAAGGCATGCAGTTGGTATGAAATCTTATTAACCAGAAATGATCAATCAACGGAGAAAAGAGAATCTGACAGAGAAGCCCAGGAATGCCTAGACAGCCCCAGAGAATACCTGGGAGGGGTAATTACTTAGCACGGCAAGCTTTGCATTCTTCTCATCTCTCCTATGACTAGCATGGCCTAACCAATCCAAGTCATTCCCTGTCCAAGCCTCTGTTTCTCTTGTCTTCTGCAGATGGCTTGGTGGGTGCTGTCTCTCACATGTGTATCACACATGCTATGATTTCCCCTTCATACACTTTAGGTAATCTCTTTCTCCTGTTAATGTATTGTTGGATCATTTTAGCCAATCTTCAGTGTTCAGAGAGGAGGTTTCCTTTGTCCCTACACTTTATGTTTCTGTTTAGATGCTTCTACTTAGATCCCAAAGTGAACATGTCCAAGATTGACATCTAGTTTGTGGCAGCCAGAGGCCTACCTCAGACATGGCAGACCCTTTCCCAGTTATCCATGGAGAGGCCTACCTCAGACATGGGCAGATCCCCTAGTTACCCATAGAGAGGCCTACCTCAGACATGGCAGACCCTTTCCCAGTTACCCATGAAGAGGCCTAACTCAGACATGGGCAGATCCCCTAGTTACCCACAGAGAGGCCTACCTCAGACATGGGCAGACCCCTTTCTTCCCAGTAACCCACAGAGAGGCCTACCTCAGACATGGCAGACCCCTTTCTTCCCAGTTACCCACAGAGAGGCCTACCTCAGACATGGCAGACCCCTTTCCCAGTTACCCACAGAGAGGCCTACCTCAGACATGGCAGACCCTTTCCCAGTTACCCACAGAGAGGCCTACCTCAGACATGGCAGACCCTTTCCCAGTTACCCATGGAGAGGCCTACCTCAGACATGGCAGACCCCCTTTCTTCCCAGTTACATATAGTCAGGTATAGCCTGAAAATAGAAAATGGGAACATTCCTAAAACAAAACAAAAACCTCCCAAGTGTAGTCATACATTGTGAGCAGTGTGATAAGACCTCACGCTGTTTTACCCAGGTGGAGTCATTGCTTTGTCTGGCACAGGGCTTCTGGCTGCTCTGACCCCTTTTTACCCAAGACTTTTTGTGATCCTGAGTGCAAAAGTATAGAAAATAGGTGTATAAATCAAACAATCCTGATAATAAGTCATAATGCATTTATTTTAAAGTAAATCTTTGGTGTGTGTGTGTGTGTGTGTGTGTGTGTGTGTGTGTGTGTATATATATATATATATATATATATATATATATATATATATAATTTTGCCATTTATGTATTTAATCTGTGTCTGTCTGCCCGTTCATCTGTCCACACGTCCATCCATCCATCCATCTATCTATCATCATCTACTAATTTGTTTTGAGACATGGTCCCACTATACATAGTGAGACCCTGGCTAAGGTGGAACTTGACATGTGGACCAGGTTGGCATGGAATTCATAGTGATCTACATGCCTCTGCTTCTCACAAACTGGGAAAGGTATGTGCTATCACACTTAGCAATTTTAGTAAAGACTGAATTAAACTTGTACATTAATGAGATGGAGGTTCTTGTTTATTTTTACATGAATAATTAAATCTTGGCCTAACCTCTGATACTGTAGGATATAGGGCATCTTTAGTGATTTGTTGTTGATTAGTATTTTGGTTTTATAATCGTCTGTGCTGAGAACTCTACTTTCTATAAATACATCGTCCAAAATGGTAGGTATATGTTTAGAGACATTTCAGAAATCATTGGAAATTCTTTTCCTAATCTCATCCTAAAATTAATTTCATATTTTTTGAAAATAAAACTCAAGTCAGCAACTCAAGCAGACATTTTTAAATATTATTCTAAAATATACTAATTTGATCCATTCTGAGGGAACAATGGGAAAATACCATACCGAAAGTCTTTGTCTAGAAGAGCAGAAAACACGGCTTGTCCAGTGAAAACATTGCAATTCAGTCCTCACAGCCTTGATCTGTTTTGGGCTTGGGCAGTGTGGTGTGGCATTGCACTGTGCCATGCTCAGTACCAAGTGTGCACACTGTATTCAGAAGGATGTCCACAGCAAAAGAGCTCGATGCCACACAGGTGAGTGCAGCCAGGAAAGCTGCAGGCTCATTAAGTGATGGGTTTTACATTCGTTGTTTGTCATTGCACATTCAGAACCCTTTATGTGTACAAATTATTCATGACTCCTCCCCCCCCCCCCCCCCCCCGCCCCACTCCCCACACTGCATTCAGTTATGTGACCGAGTTAAAGAAGGGTGGTCTGGCATTACCAGGCTACGTGTACTGCTCACTTGTGGCCATCTTGGTTATCAGAAACTGCTCTGTTCTAGTCCTGGTTCATACTGTACCACTCCATTAACTCACTTTATTTTGTCATGTAGCCATAACATCAGCTCTCTTTGCAAAAGGTGAGTCTAGGACATACGAAACAAGGCTGCCATCATGTAACCTATACGACTATAGTTCTATTTTATTATTAGTTATCTCTGTTAATCTCTGGCTATGTCTAATCTATAAATTCCACTTTATCACAAACTCTGTGTATGGAAAAACATACAGATGGTCCCTGAATCACAGTGGTTTGATTGACCATTTTTTCAGCTTTGCAGTGGTGAAAAAGTTAGATGTACTCAGGAGAAATGCCCTGTGAATTTAAACTTTTGATCTTTTTCCAGGCTGAGTCTGTGATTTGATACTGCCTTGCTGGGTGGTGGCAGAGTTACAGTTCCCACTCAGCCACAGGTCAGAGGGGGAAGCATGTGGGCTGAGCTGTGATGGGTAGTGAGCTAAATGTATTGGGTGCACTGTCATCCTAGCTGTAAATTCATTGTAAGTTTATCAAGGTCTAACCCTGATGTAAATCACATGCTATGTCTGTATAATCATGGGCTATATCCCATTTTGGTCAACCACAGACAACATATACAATCCCATAAGATCATACAGAAGGTAAGAAATTTCTACCATCTAGTGTTTGTCCTAGTGTTTGTCCTAGTGTTTGTCCTGGGTCTTTCCATGTTTGGACAGACAGATTCCTCTGTGTTACAGTTCTCTACAGTGTGGTGGAAGGAAAGAACTGACTCCTGGAAGTTGTCCTCTGACCCCCACACATCACACATGTACCATGGAAGGCCTACCTGCATAGTTACACATACATCATACACATGCAGCATAGTGAATATTCTTTTGTTTGTTTGTTTGTTTTAGAGACGGTTTCTCCATGTAGTTTTGGTGCCTGTCCAGGATCTCGCTCTGTAGACCAGGCTGGCCTCAAACTCACAGAGATCTGCCTGGCTCTGCCTCCCGAGTGCTGGGATTAAAGGCGTGCACCACTGCCACCTGGTGTTTTTGTTTGTTTGTTTTGGGAATAAAATATTCTTAAAGGAAGTAAATTCTTGTAGAACAGTAATGCCCCTTAAAGATGTTATGCTAGGTGAGATAAGCTAGACACAAAGAACGAATATTTTATGGCTTTTACTCATATGAATTACTAAGATAGTACAATTCCTCCAGACAGAGAGTAACATGGGTTCTGGGAACTGGAGGTTTAGGAATGGGAAGCAGCTGTTTCATGGGTAGCATTTCCATGGGGAAGATTAACTTGTTATGGAGAAAGATGGAAGTATATTTACAAGACATTGTGAATGTACTTAGTACACCAAACAGTACATACTTAAGATGCCATTTTTGTCATAATTTTCCCATCATATTTTGTTTTTAGATATATTGTATAATAGTTTTTTTTTAAATAAAAAGTATCAGTCACACATAGTGATACATACCAATAATCCCAACACTCAGGAGGCTGAGATGGGAGAAATCAAGAGTTTTGAGTCAGCCTGGAGTACATAGAATGGACCTTGTCTCAAAAGTAAAAATAAAATAAAAAATGAAAAACTATCTCTGGTAAACTCAGGTGTAGTAGTACATTTCTTAAATCCCAGCACCGGATGCCGAGGAGGACTGCTGAGTTTGAGGCTAGCCTGTGCTATGTTCTATGCCAGCCAGGGAATAAAGGAGAACAGTTCCTGGTGAAAAATTTATCCGAAGTATCTAATTAGTTAGACATATTGGGATGACTCAAAGGCTGGACACAAATGCTCACTTAAGGCTTCTTGCTCCGAAATAATGAATGGATTTGGAGGGTTTATGTAATAAGCTTTTGAAGTGATGATTGATGTCTCAGCTATAAACTTCTGAAAGATTGTATAAAATAGTCAATGATTTCTGACCATTAATATATTTCATTAAAAAGATTTCCTTTTGAAATTAAGGATGTGTGTGTGGTATATGCCCCTGCGTGCAGGTGCCTGAAGAGATCAGAGCTCTCCTGGAGCTGGAGTGACCAGTTGTTGTCACCCACCTTCTGGGAACCGAACCAGGTCCTCTGCAAGAGCTGTATGTGTTCTTAACTGTTATGCCAATCTCTCTAGCCCCATTAATTGTTTTTACTGTGTTTATGAGTGTTTGCCTGTTTGTATGTCTGTACACATGTATGTGCCTGGTGCCCCCAAGAGCCAGAGGAAGGCTTCAGATCTCCTGGGACTGGAGTTACAGATGATTGTGACCTTCAGTGTGAATGCTGGGAATCCAACTGAAGTCCTCTGAAAGAGCAGATAGTACTCTTAACCACTGAACCATCTTTCTAGTTATGGCCATTAGTATCCCGAATGTACGTACATGTTCATGTGACAAGCCCAGCAGTTGGGAAGCTGTATCCATGCCCCCCCCCCCCTCTGTTCTTTGACAGGCATCTGGGCAGATCTATCTCATCCTCGCTCAGCCAGGGCTTGGCTCTGCTGCTTCTTTAACATTGTCCCCAAGGACGGCTCAATTCAGATCCCACCCTCTTGGGCAAAACCCAAAGGGTAGCTACAAAATACATCATAAGCAGTCTTAATAAAAGCAGTGTCTGGAACAAGGTGAATTATATGACCTTCTAACTCCAAACTTCTGTTTATATGGCTTATGAACATTTTTATGACCCAAGTTATAAAACACATTAATCTCAACTTTATATTCTGATTGCTTGTCGGAGTGTCTGCAGTGAATAAAATACATACTGAAGATGCACGCCTTGTGATTTTTAGGAGCACCAAGATTTCCTGTGCAGACCTGAGCAGTAGAAGAGACCTGTCATTGATGTACTTCCATTTGTACCTCAGTCTGTGGTCAGAGTCTACAAAATGTCCCATGGTGACCCACAGTTTCTGGCTTACATTACCCGTAGAAGTGCCACAGAGTAAATAACTCAGCGTTCTCTGTTCCTTCCTTCCCCCCACCCCCCACATCCTACCCACGTAAACTCTTGCTTTGGCGGAGCTAACTTCCATTCACACAGATGCTGTTCAGACTTCAATTTCCATAGATTTTGTCAGCAGCAGCTTCTGTCGTGTGGACAGGAGTACACATGGACTTGTCCTGAGCAGGAAGCACAGACTGTCTGCCTCACAGCTTCCATTGACAACCTTTGGCTCCTTAAACATTCTGTGTCCTCAGGCTGTTTCCTTAGGGTGTCTATGGAAGGATTCTAAGTGAAGGTCTTTATCCAAAGCTTGGTACCTAATGTTATATTTTGGGGCAAAAGGAGGTAAACAGCATTTGCAAATCTTATCCTCAACTGAATGCTTTTCAAACCATCTGTGATGAAAGATCAAGATTTTTATTTCCAATCTGTCATAGACATACTTTTGAAAAAAAAAAAAAGCTAAAAAATGAATTACTACAAAAAATGAATTTAAGATGTCCAAAACATAGAAAATATAAACCCCAATTTTTATTAGATTTGACAGACATAAAATTGCTATGTCGTGTTGCTTAAAAGTTTCTGGCCACTGATTTTGAGTTTTGGTCCTCATCCCCTTGCACATACCCCATCCCCAATTATAATCTCTCATCCCAGCCTGCTTATCTGCCTCCACCTCGTTCCCACAGTTTAACCTTCTCCAGGAAGAAGCTGGAAGGCATAGAGCATGCATATTCTGGCCGGTGAAGGAGTTGGTTGGGATTCACACACATCTGCCATCTCCAGATCTACAGGAAGTTGATCCTTTTGCATACAGTGCTCCCCAGTTTTTTGTAGAGTAATCAGGTCTGTAGCCATCTCATATATGCCTTCCTTGGGAATGTCTCATTTATTAAAGCCAGTTAGAGTCCCCATTCTTAGGTTGTTTTTTACATAACGAGGAGCCATTTATATACACGTGCTCCACAGCCTTGTGAAGCCAGCAGGAGGTGAACTTGACTACCTGAGACCAAAGTTCTCAGTATGTGTGCCAAGTGTGTCTCCGTTGTGCAGCGGCTTGACAAAGAAGAAGTAAACACACTTTACAACACTGGGAAGGAAAGGTTTATGGCTTTGACTGTTTTCCATCACTGGAAAATTTACATGCTGAAAAGTAGCAAAAACCAGTGCAAAAGAATAAACAGCCAGTGCACTTCAAGGGCTTGTTTCTTTCAGGAATCAGGAAGAAAATGGAGTTTTATTAGCTGTTTCATTAAGTTTCACTTTGAAGAAAAACAAACAGCGAAAGCATATGTGTAGCGTCTGATGAAAGGGCTTCATTCTACACAGCCTCTGTGCAGAACTCATTAATGTAACATTAACGGGAAGACTTGTCTAGCGATTTAAGGATAATTTTACCCATTTTAGTCTATTTATAATTTCTGACACAGTTTATTTAATGTATTCTAATCTTTAAATCACCATGTGTACTAAACTAATATATTTAATCTGTCTTTCCAGTGACATTTTGCAACAAATATCTACAGCATCTGCTAAGGCAATTAGTATATGAAAATTTTTTTTATCAGATTTAACACTTCAAGTAAGATAATACTGCTGGATGTTGGTAACTTGGAAAATTCCTGGAAGTAAATAATTTCTTCTTGGTTAAATTCCTAATTGTAAACCTTTCATTGCATGCACTATAAATTATACCTTTAAAAGAATCCAAACATATGTGCTAGTATGATCCAGTATCCAAAATCTAATAGAATACTTCCAATATTAAATATGAAATACTTTTCCCCATAGGGTGAATTTAGTCCTGCTTGGTATCCATCATTCTCACTAGAAGAATTTTCCTACTTGTTGTTTTTCCATCTCAACATGAGATGTTGATAAATAGCAACTCAAATTTGTTAGGGCTGGAGGAAGAATGTATTCCTATTTCATTTGTTGGTTATATTATAGTGGTATATGGCTGATTAAACTTGAGCTCTAACTCAGTTGATGAATATTCAACTATTATAAGTTAGGTGTTAGATGGTCTTAAAGTTGTTATTTTATTTTTATAAAATTATTATGTGTGCATGACGAGTGTGTGAGAGCATGCATTCCATGGCATGTGTGTGGAGGTCAGAGGGTAACTCAGTGACATCTGTTCTCTCCTTCTACCTTTACATGGTCCAGGGATCAAAGTCAGTTACTGGGCTTACATGGCAAATCCCCATACCACTGAGCCATTCAAACACCCCAGCTGCAGTCTTTAGAACCAGATATCACTTGGTTCTAATCTTGTCCTGCCCTAAACATAGAGACTGTGTAACTAAGCAATGATTTCGATTATCTAGGCCTGCACTATAATGAGATGGCTCAGTGCGCCAAGGTGCCAGGCTCTAAGCCTGATGACCTGAGTTTTATCCCCAGGACTCATATGGTTAAAGGAAAGAACTGAATCTTTCATGTTGGTCTCTGACTTCCACACACATACGCCCTGTAACATGGTGCTGTTATACACAGAAGCATGGGTGTGCATGTACACACACACACACACACACACACACACACACACACACGAATGTAGTAAGGTAGAAATAATAATGTCTAACTTAGAATACTATGATGATTTAAATTAAATGGGAGCTCATAGACAGACAGTGGCCAGTGATAGCATATTGAATGTTAATTTCATCTCTAAAAAGATTACCAGTCATTTCAGTTAAACTAATACAGCAGTGAATGTGAAAAGTAAATGTGCACCAACATGTACCACTAATACAGCAGTGAACGTGAAAAGTAAATGTGCACCAACATGTACCACTAATACAGCAGTGAACGTGAAAAGTAAATGTGCACCAACATGTACCACTAATACAGCAGTGAATGTGAAAAGTAAATGTGCACCAACATGTACCACTAATACAGCAGTGAACGTGAAAAGTAAATGTGCACCAACATGTACCACTAATACAGCAGTGAACGTGAAAAGTAAATGTGCACCAACATGTACCACTAATACAGCAGTGAACGTGAAAAGTAAATGTGCACCAACATGTACCACTTGAGCAGCTCTCTCACCTCTTCACACGCCCTGGTCAGCTGATCCAGAGGCAGCTACTGGCGGCTTTCCTTGCTTCTTTGGGAACTTTTGGTAGTGCTGGGGATCAGAATCACCATCCCGGCAGGCAAGCATTCCTTCTGCCATCGAGTCCCACTTCACCCCCTTTCCTGCTTCTTCTGGGGCTCAGCTCCACATGCTGTGGATCTTGTGGTCACAGCTTTCTCTGTGCCATGTTGGTATTACCTGTAAAATCATTACATAGTCTATATATGTATGTATTCAAATTCATTGTAACTCTGAATTACAAACTAGAATTAACAACAACAATAAAAACAACAAAAGTCTTGTACTACATATGGTATTATAGGAGGCTGAGGCAGGAGAATCATGAATTAAAGGCTAGCCTAGGTTGTCTAATGAGATGCTGTCTCCAAACAAACCTCAAAATCAAAAACAAAAACAACTTCTATTTAATTTTAATTTTAGCATAAAGGTTCTCTATTATTTGTTCACAAACACTGTCCTGTTATTAGGCTTTCCTGTGTGGAATCTTCTTTTCCACCTGGTTAAGTATGGCGGGCAGAGTGATTCTGTTATGATGCCAATTAAAATATATTCATTTATTTATCTATCATTTTGTGTGTGTATGTATGTTTGTGTGTGCACACTCCTCTGCACTATGCCTGTTTGACAGCACAAATGTGTAGATGTCAAAGGCCAACTCTGTGGAGTCAGTTCCCCTCTTTCCCTTTTATGTGGGTCCCAGAAATCAAACTCAGGCTGTCAGCTGGTGCTTTTACCAGTGTAACCATCTCATATGTGCATGATGACATCTTTTTCACACTTCCTTAAAAAGATGGGGACCCGGGTCCTTTGGTGTTGTCTTCTTAACTGTCTCCTCTTGGCCCTCATGCAAGCTTGAGCAGAAGTCTAAGGTGAACTTGAGTTTATAATCCATCCTCTCTTTAGATCCTTAACTGTCATGAGAACCACTCAGGTTGCTAGCCTGAAGATGGGACCAGACCACATCAACCCCACTGAGGCCATCCCAGACCAGCCAGCCCCAGCTACCCTTGGTTGATTGTATAAGCAGCCATTGTGGACATTAGCTGAATCTGTTCCCTGTCAGCATAGTGATCACTTTGTAGACTCCTAGGAAGTAATGAAGTTGTTTTGAGTCGCTAAACTTAGAATTGTTTATTATTTAGCAATACCTAACAAGTGGGCCTCTTTAAGCAACAACTTGATCCCAAGCTGTATCTTTACAGATGTGTGCAGATGTTAGAATGATATCCTTTAGATAGTTCCAGCTGAGTAATACTATGTTTTTCTGACTCTGAAGACTTCAGTGTCCATTTCTTCCTGCAGTTTTGTCCACACCCTGCTAGCTTAGAATGAAGAGGTGCTGTGTGGCCTTGTTCAAAAACCTCCCACTTTTCACTACTTAGGGAGTGTTGGAGGCATTCTCCAGTTCTGCCATTTTCAGACTGCAATGGACTGTGTGTAACTGGAAATGTAGAGAGAAAGTGTGAACAAGAAGAATGCTCTCTGGCTGACTGTGAGATCTGTGGAGATGGGTTCCAGGACCCCCATGGATTCTAAAATCTACCATCCTGGTCCTTCGTGTAAATGGTATAGTATTTGCATATATCTCATGCATTCTCTGTAGTCTTTAGATCATCTCTAGATTACTCATAATACCCAAGACAGATGAATATTATAATTTTTATGCCGTGTTGTTTAGGGAAGAATGATATGAAAAAGTCTGCCCATGTTTGGTATGTGCTCAGTATTTCCTTCTGTTTTCAATTCTAGGCTGACTGGATGGAGCACTGACTGTATGTATTGTGAGGATTGAAATTTTAACTCTTAAATGAAACCCAATCATTATTTGAATCTTCCTGTAATTTGTTTTTTAAAACATTTAAATGAATGCACAATAGTCCCCATTCCTGTATTCGTTTTAAGTAGTGACATAAAGCAGACTAGGGGTAGAACACTCGCCTGCTCCAGTTCAAGCCTCAGTACAGGGTTGGAGAAGGGGGAAAAGGAATCCCTACAGTTCCCAATAGTTTTCTATGTTTGAATCTATTTAATTCCTGAGCTGAGTGTGGTAGTTCACTCCTGTTTATGAAAGGCGGAGGCAGAAAGAGCTTGAGTTCAAGACCAGCTTGAGCTGCATAGTGAGACCCTATCTGAAAATAAAACAAAATGTTTAATTGATGTGTATTCTGTACTGTTATTAGATAATTTTCACTAAAGCTAGAAAGCTATCAGTTCAGAGACAAATGCGGTATCAAAAGCCTTAGAACTTTTAGTTAGTTAGTAAGATGATGTTAGTTCCAACCCAGGTGCTGATGTTGACAAGTTTGTCCTTTGGCCATAGGCAGTGTCATGCAGACTGCTCTGCCACATTACAGATAAAATGCATCAGGAAAGGACTTAAACATTTCAGCAGTCCAGAACACACTAAAACCAAACCAAACCAACAACAAAAGAGCCTTCTTTTTGAGGTTGGTTCTAGCCATGTTGGGCTAAACTAAATAACCACATTGTGAGGCCACACCACTAAAGGATGAATCCAAACTACCTCAGACGAATATAGACATCCTAGTTTCCCTGGGCTCGGTGGCCCACGCATTCATCCCAGCACTGGGGAGGCAGAAGCAGGTGGATCTCTGAGTTTGAGGCCAGCTTAGTCTACAGGGTGAGGTCCAGGACAGCCAGGGCTACACCCTGTGTTGAAAACAACAATAACAACAGTAGCATCAAAAGAAATCCTAATTTCATCTCTCCTATGGCTATTGTTAGAGGCTAGTACAGTAAAGGAAATAGAGAAGGACGCACTCTCAAATAATGTTAATAAACACATTAATAATATGCCAGGTGACATAAAGGCAACGTAATTTGAATCACTGTTACATGGACCAGCTTTTCATTTCAGATAGATACATACCTTAGAAACATCTAAATTACAGCATAAGTTAGGATTCCTCAAGGGAATGCTGGGAAGAATATCAATGCTCTATTAAGAAGTACCAAAATAATCACACTATATGAGATATTGAGGTGGTCAGCTCATGCTTTGGAACCTGCACCAAGTTCTGTTCTGATGGGGTAACTGAAGGGGCAGGAAGGTGTGATGGCTTTACACCAGAACTGGTAAGGACACTGAGGGAGATCCAGCCATACACATTTTGTTCACAAACAAACAGCTGTCCAGTAATTTGTCTGTGAATTCCGGGGTCTTGTGTATCTAAGCAGAGATCCCAGGAACATCCAAAGCTGCTCTCACAAACATCCACGTGTAAAGGAAAGGACTGGATGTAGCCTTCCAGTTCCTTGTTACAGTTAGGGAGCTTTCTCAAACGTGTATGAACAAGTGTCCTTGTGGGATGATTGAGCATCCTTTGGGCATATGCCCAAGAGTGGTGTATCTGGGTCTTGAGGTAGGTGGATTCCCACTTTTCTGAGAAAATGCCACACTGACTTCCAAAGTGGCTGTACAAGTTTGCACTCCCACCAGCAATTTAAGTGTTCCCCTTGCTCTGAATTCTCTACAGCATGAACTAACTCTCTCTCTCTCTCTCTTTGTCAATTTTGAGACTTTTTAAAATTAATTTCAAGTAACAATAATTTAAAAGTATAAATGGTCTCATAGTAAAAAACAATAAAGGCCCAGGGGTCACACAGCTGATACACATCAGTTAACAAACACTCTGCCTTCACTGTTTTGATGTAAGACAACTCTACTTATGTAGCCCTAACCAGCCTCTCACTCACTATGTGAAGTCTAGATTATTCCCTAGACACAAAACAGGTTAGTTAATCTTAGCCATTCTGAACAGGTGCAAGATGGAATCTCAGAGTCGTTTTGATTTCCATTTTCCTGATGGCTATGGATGTTGAACATCTCCTTAAGTATTTCTTGGCCATTTGAGATTCTTCTGTTGAGAATGCTCTGTTTAGATCTGTACCCCAGTTTTTAATTAGATTATTTGGTTTGTTGATAACTAGTTTCTTGAGTTCTTTATATATTTTAGAAATCAACCCTCTGTCAGATGTGAGGTTGGTGAAGATCTTTTCCCATTCCATGGGCTGCTGTTTTGTCCTATTGACTGTGTCCTGTGCCTTACAGAAGCTTTTCAATTTCATGAGATTTTGTTTACTAATTGTTGATCTTAGTTTAGTGCCTGTTATTGCTGTTCTTTTTAGGAAGTTGTCTCCTATGCCAGTGCGTACAAGATTATTTCCCACTTTCTCTGCTCTCAGGTTCAGTGTATTTGGATTTATGTTGAAGTCTTTGATCCACTTGGACCTGAGTTTTGTGCAGGGTGATAAGTATGGATCTATACGTATTCTTCTACATGCCAACATCCAGTTGAACCAGCAACATTTGTTGAGGATGCTTTTTTTTTTTTTTTGCCATTGTATAATTTTGGCTTCCTTGTTGAAGTTCAGGTGTCCATAGTTGTGTGGATTAATGTCTTGGTGTTCGATTAGATTCCATTAATCCACCTGTCTGATTTTATGATAATACCATGATGTTTTTGTTACTATAGCTCTGTAGTACAGCTTGAAATTAGGGATGGTGATACCTCCGGAGGTTCTTTTATTGTACAGGAAGGATTGTTTTAGCTATCCTTGGTTTTTTGTTTTTCCATATGAAGTTGAGTATTGTTCTTTTAAGTTCTGCACTTGGTCAACTATATTCATAGTAGCTTTATTTGTAATAACCAGAACCTGGAAACAACTTAGATGTCCCTCAACCGGAGAATGGATTAAAAATATGTGGTACATTTACACAGTAGAGCATTACTCAACTGTTAAAAACAAGTACAAAAGGAAATCTGAAGGCAAATGGAAAAGAACTAGAAAAAATCATTCTGAGTAAGGTAACCCAGACCCAGAAAGGCAAACATGATATGTACTCACTCATAAGTGGATATTAGCTGTAAAATAAAGGATAACCATGCTACAATCCACAGACCCAGACAGACTAGGTGACAAGGAGGGTTCATGGGAGTACGCATGGATTTCCCTGGGAAGGGGAAATACAGGAGATTTTATGAATTCACTGAGGGTGGATGGGGATGGGAACATAAGCCAATAGGTTGTGTGTGAGGTGACAGAGGGGGAGGGTATTGAAAGAGACTACTGGAAAGGGGGTACATTTTGGGGTCAGGCAAAAACCTGGCACAAGGGAACCTCCCAGGAATCTACAAGGATGACCCCAGCAAAGACTCCTAGCAGTGGTCGATAGGTAGCCTGAACTGGCCATCTGCTGTGCCCAGATTAGTGCCTAGCCCAGCTGTCATTAGAGAGGCTTTATCCACCAACTGATGGAAATGGATGCAGACCCACAGCCAAACACTAGGAAGAGTTTGGGGAATCCTGCAGAAGAGAGGGAGGAAGGATTGTAGGAGTCAGAGGTCAAGGACACCACAAGAAAACTCACAGAATCAACTAACCTGGGCTCACAGGGGCTCACAGAGACTGAATCAGGGAGCCTGCATATGACTGGCCTAGGTACTCTGCATATATGTGACAGTTGTGTAGCTTGGTCTCTTGTGGGACTCCTAACAGTTGGTCGCTGACCTTTTACAGGCTTTTGGGATCCTATTCTTCATACTGGTTCACCTGGCCAGGCTTAATGCATGAGGAGCTGCTTAGTCTTACTACAGTTTGATATGCCATGCTTTGATGATATCCATGGGAGGCCTGCCTTTTCCTAAATAGAAAGGGAGGCGGAGTGGATTGAGGGGTGGGAACCGGGAGCGGGGAACTGGAGGAGAGGAGGGAGGGGAAACTATGGTAGGGATGTAAAATAAATATATAAGTAAATAAATTTATTAATAAGTTTATGAACTAGGAGAATAAAAAAATTAGCATTTTTGGCTTATAAAAGTAATTAAATTAGCTAAATGAATGAATAGTAGAAAATGTCAGCACGTCATGACAGTGTATTCATATGTTTTGGTTAAAGCAGATGGAATAAAGGCCAGATTTGGTCTCAGAAATATGAGTTTAAGATCTGGGGAATATGCTCAGGAGTTAAAGCACTTCTGGTTTGAGCCTTAGAATCAGAGGGTGGAGATTGGAGTTTGGATCTCCAGAAATGCATGGAAATGTGAGGTGGGTGTTGTAGCCTGCCTGTGATTCCAGCCTCCAAAGGATGATCCCCAGAGCAAGCTGGCTAATAAACTTTGGGTTTGGTTGAGAGGCCTTGCCTTAGTGAATAAGGTGGGAAGTGATGGAGGATCATTTCTGACATCACTCTCGGACTTCTACATGCCTTCACATGCATGTACACATACACACATATGCAAAAAAAATCATGTATGCACAATCATGCTCAGTACACACACACACACACACACACATACTTAAAATGAATAAAAAGAAATACCAGGTTAAAATCATTTTCATAGTGTTTTGTACATGTCACAATTTTAATACTGAAGAAAAACTTACTTTTTTTTTTTTTTTTTTTTTTTTGAGCAAATGTCTCACTGTGTAGCCCAGGCTAGACTCAAGCTTGCATCCTCCCTTCTCAGCCTCCAGCGTTCTGGGGACAAAAATCAAGACAAGTATAGCAATGTCTTCTTTGTGAGGAAATGTTGTGTTGTGGATTAGAGCATTTGATTTTAGTTGTGTTCACTTTTGAAAAAGATGTAGATTTTTATTTTTATCAAGGTGTGTATGTGTCTGTGTGTGCCACATGTGTGAAAGTGTGAAGGCAAAAAGAGGGTTCTGGGTCTTGTCAGATGTGAGCCACACAAATGGGGGTGCTGGGAACTGAACTCAGGTCATTTGAAAGAGCAGCAGGTGATCTTAACCACTGGACCATCTCTCCAGCCCCTCACCATTTTTTAAAATTGAGGTTTAAATGTAGTTCAGGCTGGCTGTCAGCCCAAGATTCCCTTGCCTCGCCTTCCTAACATGCCAAGATTACAGGCACACACCACCACACCAGCCTTCTCATTCATAATTCATCAATATTGTCGAAGAATTTTTCATATTTTCATTTGTCAGGGAAAGTAAAGGAAGATCTGTTCGGTTTGCTGGATGATGGCACTGTTTGGTAGACTTCAGGTTAGAATTATCCAGTTGTGGTTAATGATGAGAAAGGCGTGTCCATCATTTGGAGAATGATAAATACTCCTCTCTCTAGAGTCATTGTGTGGGGCTGGGTAAGAAATGGAGGCTACCTCTACAATTATACAGGGTAAAGGAAAGTAGATAAGGTTTTTCACAGCATTTCACCCAAATATTACCAAATTCATGTAGTGACTGCCTACTTCTCAGATAGGGCAAAGTTTAGTTCCATCATCAAATATGCTTACTGGACAAAGGCATTCCCATGGGCCTGCCCCTCGCCCCCCATGTCAGCTGGATCACAAGCCAGAGTTCAGTTCCCACTGGCCATTAGCTCCTGTGGCCACCATACTCTGACCTTTCTGCTTGTTGGCTGCAGGACTTTTCTCTCTTATTGAAAAAGAATGCTAACCACTAAATAGTGACATTGGGAGTGATCACTAGTTGCTTGTTCATGCTGAATTTTTGCCTTCGTTAAGATGTTTTTGTGTTACTGTTTTTCTTACTGTTCATCTTGTCCAGTGAGTACACTAGCTCCCAATGAGTTCTAACCCTCTCCTGCATGGCAGCTTGGCACACTTTGTTCTTCCTGATGACATGGAGCTCTGTGACTTAACAACCTGCTTGCATGTTAAGGCTTGCTAGTGTTTGTTTAATTGGATTCTTATGCCTAAATTTAGGGTTTTATTTTTATGTGTGCTAAGTATTATCTCATTTTGCCTGTTATGACTTGTTTTCCTTAGTCCTTGATCTGTGCACTTGACAAGCCCTTGTTATTATTGTACAAGGTTTTGATAAGCAGACCCTTTGAGACTAAAAAGGTCCTATCCAAAGCTCCTTTTGAAGAGTGCTTTCTGGTGAGCATGGTGCTTTACTAGAGCATGCACTCCTAGACCGAGCAGGTTAGAATGTTTCAGAAGTGGGTAGTCAGCTGACTAGCAGCTCTGGAAATGACCAAAGTTGAAGGCCCCGGCACTGTGTAATGTGTAGAAAATGGAGTCTGTTGCAGGTATTTAAAGCGGGTGTTGAGGGAGCAGTGTTGATGAGAGGCATTCACTGTAGCCAGGGACATTATCGAGGTTAGTTATGAAAATGGTGTGTGTTAGTATTTGGGAGAACATACATAGGTTACAAATACCACATAACCAAACAAAGTGTGTGTGTGTGGGGGGGGCAACTGTAGGGTATTTCCATTCTTTTGACCACAAAAGTGAGTGAGCCAAAACACACTGGGAATTAAACGAAGTAGGGTTAAGTTTTCATTAAAGGCTGTGCTCTGCATTCACCACTCCTGGTTGCCCTGGCAACGGGGCTCCTTCGCATGCTAATGACATTCTAATGAGAAAAAAAAAACACACATGCAAATGCAGTAAATAGTAATTAGAGGCAGAGCCAAACATGGCATAGTGAGCCCCACCTTGGGAAGGTCTGGGGGGAGCTGGCAAGGGTTTGTATGGGAGACAAAGAGGTGGTATAGAAAGGCGTGATTTCAGCAGAAAGGGTGAAGTTGAGGCTGCTCACAGCATCCTCCAGCACGTGGGACCCGCAGATGCCTCTTCTTTCCCTGGCAGAAGTTAGTCAGTCCGAAGCCTTGTGGTTGTAGGTCCACACTGTCTGAACTGTTCTACCTGTTGGCATCACTGCATGGAATGAATCTTAGCTGTATTCTGGCTACGCTTTGGGGCTCATGCAGCATGCCTGCCGCTGCTTGGATTTCTATCTCTGCCCACACCAGGCAGGGCTGGACCTGCCCAGACAAGGCAGTAAGAACCAGAGATGTAGCCAAAAGTCTGTGAAGAGAAGAGAGAGAGAAGACAGTTCTGCATTCCTTTAGACAAATAGGGCCCAGGGGGAGACACTTGGGCTGATATAAGGTGCAGTTGACTGGTGATGCATGCTGTCACATCTCCGGGAATGTGTAAAGTCCTGCCTCTCACACATCGTTAGAATCCGAGACTACAAACCTGTACTCAGTTCATTCTCTCCTCCCTATTTCATTTGTTCAGCCCCTTTGTTTTTATTGCCATATGTCTGCCCGTATGGTTTTGTAGAAATGGCTAGAAAACATATTTCTTGCTTCATATTACCCTCAATTCTTTGGTCTTTTTGGTGGTAATGTCATCACAGATAGTTGAATAAAAATTATCAGGGATAGCTATAGAGGTTCATAAGTTTTAAATTCATTTTCATGTCTTAATTTTAAAAGTTTGCAGTGAAGCACATGTCTTTTATAAAAAACTCACACTCGTATATTATTAAAAATGGAGTGATATAATATATGGTAAGTTGGTATAACTCAGTGATAAAACACTTGTTTAGGAACTATGAGGACTAGATTGAACCTCTTCCACTGAAAACGAAACTATAGTGAAATGTCTTTTCGGTGTCCTCATTCTAGGGATTGACTGCTGGCCTTACTCAGGCGGAGCACAAACCCGCTGCTGAACTTCCCTGGCAGCCCCGCATATTAGCAAAAACCTCAAGTCACTTAGGCATTTCTTCCCTCTGTAACAGGCCCAAGCCCAAGCTTCAGAGATCAGCAGTGTCAGGAGTGACTCTCAGAGCCCCTTCCTCTGCACGTCAGCTGCTGTTACAGATGAGAACACACACTGCTGAGACACGGACGGCCAATGCTTAGTGACTCGATTGCTGTGTCCCAGATAGTTGTTGGTACTGTTTTGTTTTTTGCATGGTGACTTGTGTATTCCTTAGAATGGGTCTTTGAAAGAAGGGGACATGAAGGCCAAGGGTAACTAAGAGCATGTATACAGCCCCCTACATTTGCATTTCAGGGAGTCTGCTCCGGAGACTGTGGTTTCTCTCACACCATGCTCTCTGATCTGGTGCTGACACTTGTATATGTGTTTTCTTACATAGTCGGAATCACCCATCCTATGAAGTTCTTCAAGTGTTCTTAACAATCTAATATTTCGTTAGACATTCTATATTAGCACCTTTTCTCTGCCAGCTTTTAAAATCATCACAATTGATTCCCTTCCTCAGATTAAACATAATTTAAGCATTTCTCTGTTGATGGACATTTCATTTGTTGTTTCAAATGATACAGCAGTAAACATCTGTACCATACACTTTTGTGTCTACATACATGTGTGCTCCTGAAGAGAGGATGATGATGCAGACTAGAACTGCTGGATGAGGACACAGGCTCAGTTTACCTTCCGACAGATGATGGTGACTGGCACACTTATGCATGCCGCTCTGCCTGGGTCAGCCTCCTCTTAGTTTCCTCCTGCCCGATGACTCCTCTTGACTGGTCCTTCATTTGTCACCTACAGTACTGGGATGCCTGCCACCTCGACCTTTGGTCGTCTTTTCTGCATTTAGATTCTCTACAGCTCTTGAGTGTAAACACTAGTTAAACAGACACCCACACCACACTATTCCACACATTTACACACACACACACACACACACACACACATATACATGTATTACACACACACATACATACCCATACATACACACAAACACACCACATACACACACTCACACTCACACACATACAAATCACACACTCTCTCTCTTATACACACAGATTTATGTGTTTTTTCTTGTGTGTGTGTGAGCCTATTATATCCGAACTTCAGATTTTGTTTCCATTAACCTAGTCAACATTCCACCAAATGCCTATTAGACATTGTGAATTTGAATTATTTTTCTCACCACACCTACAACCTGCTTTTCTCATATGTGTCTAATATCAATAAATATTAGTTTTCCAGTTGCTTAGAACAAGACCTGGAGTAATCCTTCATTTCTCTATTTCTTGAATTTCCCATGTTCAACCATTCAAACAACCCAGTAACACTATCTTTAAAATATGACTATATTCAGTCATTTCTCTTTACCTCTATCATATCATTTAAACTCAGGCTTCTATCATTTTCACCTGATTATTACAATAACTTCCTAATTACTGTGTAGTAAATATTTGGTCTCTAACCAGTAGCTAGAATAAGTCTTAAAATATGAGCTCACTGAGATAATATTTTTGGAAGGTTTCCCAGTGACTTTGCATCTAGTAAAATCCAGAGCTTTGACAATTACTTCCACGGCCTTAAATGGGTCTCCCTTGGAGTGGCTCTTCATTGTCCACTGGAGTGTGTTTAGGAGACACACTCCTGAGCATTTGTCTGTGAAGGTGTTTTCAGAGTGGGTTACTGCAGAGGGAAGGCACACTGTGAATGTGGGGCACTGCCCCATGGGCTCTGGTCCTAGATTAGTAGAAGGGAAGGAAAGCAGCTGAGCACCAGCAGCATCTGTCTCTTTGCTCCTTGGCTGTTGCTATGCTGTGGCCAGCTGTCTTGTGGTTTTGTTTCCACAGCCGGAGCTGCTGCGACTGTCCTGTCTTTCACACGACACACTGTGCCCTCAGACTGTGATTCAGGATAAACCCTTCCTTACGTGACTTTAGAAAGGTGGCAGGGGCTGGAGAGATGGCTCAGTGGGCAGAGTGCCTGCTGAGTGAGCCTGAGACCCGAGTTTGATCTCTGGAACCCATGTAAAGGTGAATGGAGAGACTCAGTTTCATCCAGATGCCTTTGACCTCCACATGTGTACTGTGACATGGGTGCACCCCTTAATACACCATAATAAATAAAAACTACATTAAAAAAAAAGTGCTGGATGTGGTGGCGCACACCTCTAATCCCAGTACTTGAGAGGCAGAGGCAGGTGGATTTCTGTGAGTTCAAGTCCATCCTGGTCTACAGAGCAAGATCCAGGACAGCTAGGGCTACATACATAGTGAGACCCTGTCTGGAAAAACAAAAAAACAAACAACAACAACAAAAAAAAAACCCCAAAAAAACCAAACCAAACCAAACCAAACCAAACCAAACCAAAACAGTTGGGTATCACTGATTCTTTAAATTCTTTTTAGGCAAAATTATTCATTGTTCTCACTGCTGGCATTGAGCACATCTTCATACACATATGGGTTGTGGGTATTTCTTTGGGGAGTTCTTATTTATTCACTATTTTATTGTGGATCAGGGATCTTAAAAATTGATTTATAAGAGCAGCATGTATTATTACTCTAATCTTTCATATTTTCTGGTTATTGAAAATATTTCCCCACTTTCATTATCTCTTAACTTTGAAAATAGTATTCTTTTTATATACAAGTTTTAATTTTTTTGTTTGTTTGTTTGCTTTTCAAGACAGGGTTTCCCTGTGTAGCTTTGTGCCTTTCCTGGAACTCACTTTGTAGAGCAGGCTGGCCTCGAACTCACAGAGATCCACCTGCCTCTGCCTCCCGAGTGCTGGGATTAAAGGAGTGCGCTACCACTGCCTGGCCCAAGTTTTAAATTTTTAGTGAATCTGCTACTCTTTTACTTTATGGCTCGGAGCCGATGTTGTGATCAGGAACTCCTCCTTAACTTCTAAACCATGAAGCCTTCTCTTGTGTGTTGCTCTAGACATACGTTGTCTCATTTGCTGTATGCGGGACACTGGTCCCTTGGGAACTAGCTATGGAAAGGCATGTGCGTGGTACTCTAGCTTGTTTACTTTGTGGTTACCAGATTGGCTTCAGGAGGGGGTTTGGTCCATCCGTTCTTCTGTGTAGGATCGCACGTTCTCCATCAGCAGACGCTAAGTCTCATACCTAAAGAGGTCCATTTCTAAACTCTGTATTGTGGGTCACTGAACTAATCTGTCACAGTAAGTTTAGTTTAGTTTTTACTAATGTTCTGTAGTTGATTTTCATCTGTGATTATCCTACCAATCACATATTGTTTTTGATAAAACGTATGAAGCCAGGCGGTGGTGGCGCATGCCTTTAATCCCAGCACTCAGTAGGCAGAGGCAGGTGGATCTCTGTGAGTTCGAGGCCAGCCTGGTCTAACAGAGTGAGCTCCAGGACAGGTTCTAAAACTACACAGAGAAACCATGTCTCGGGGGAAAAAAGTATGATATATAACTTTTTTCAGATAACTTATTTTACTGACATTTTAAGTTCATTAACAACTTAGGGATTTTTCATGTCTTACATTAAGTTGTAGAGTTTTCTTGATAAGACGACAGAACTTTTTTCCAGTGACAATTTGTTCTTACTGGGAGTAAGTTAGCTCTAATGTAAAGGTTATTTATTTGAGTATGCTGAATTGGTCCCAACCAATCTCTGAAGCACTACTGTGTTGTCAGATTATTAGAGCTGTTAGATAAATTATCAGATTGTCTTCAGTTTCCCCTTAGATTTGAATCTCATTTAATTTTTATGTGTAATTGTATTCAAGTACAAAGTTAACTTCTTGTGAGAATGATCATCCTTCTATTTTTCTTTGCTTTAATAGAAGGATTTTTACTAATCACTAGTTAGTTAACTAACTTTAGATAACTTATTTTAGACTTTTAGAAATTTTATTACATTGATTGATTGTGTGTGTGTGTGTGTGTGTGTGTGTGTGTGTATGTGTGTGTGTGCACGCGCGCGCGCGCGCGCCACAGTACAGGTGTGCACGTCACAGTACAGTTTGCTGGAGTCAGTTCTCTCCTAACAAGTAGGTTCTGGGGGTCAAATTCAGGTCATCTGCCCTAGCAGCAAGCACCTTTACCCAATGAGTCATATTGTTATAATTTTTATTAGTTTTTCTTTAACAAATTTAAAACACGTAATTTTAATTTTCTTAAGAGCTTTGAAAATTGGGTCCAAGTGTTGATTATTTCTGTGGACTATTCTCTGATGCATGTTAAGGTAGTTATGATGGACTAGAGCACTAGTCTAGCAAGTGTGCAGCCCCGAGTTTCTGTCGTGGAACCATCCTCATGGTTTTGTGTAGATCACTTGGAGGTGATACCCAATTCACTTACATGTTTCTGGATTAAACTGGGTATTATTTAACTCACTTTTCTTATTTACTTTTATTAGTTCATTTTATTTTATGCTACTTTTCTGTCATTCATAAATGCAATTTTCATCTTTTCATTTTAGCATTTACTTATATGGTGAACGTTTCTTTGGGCAACCAAAACAATAGTCAGGCCAACCAAAGCCAGAACAGATTTATTTCCAGGACGTGAAGTGTTTTAGCCTATGTACAGGTATTTATTTTTGAAAACAATATCAGGGAGCAAAACTGCTTCTTACACAGTTGTGCAACAGGAAGGCAGTGGAGGGGGGCGGCGAGGGGGGCACTACAGATGTATGTAGAGTATCTCCTGGTACCTGGCTCTCTACTGTTCCAGAATCTGTGGACGACTGTGGAACAAAGCAGTCTGTCCATGAGCTGAAAGGGGAGCATTTCCTTTACTTCTCAGTTCAAGGGGGCCCCACAGTGTTCCCTACCCGCCCTGGCGATCATGTGCAGGAGTGTAGAGTGAATGGAGCTGGCGCTGTGTGCGAGCAGACCTGCTGGGCCTGTGAGAAGCTAGCTGGAATAAGACCTGCTGCTGAGCTTGCTGAACTAGTACCTGTTCTCTAAGAGCTGTGGTAAGGGCCAGATAAGGAAGGGGAGCTGCCCTCTGATGAGCTGTAAGAGAAATGCGGTAAGAAAATAGAAAACAGTAGTACATAGTATCGCTTGGGAGATTCTTTTTAAAATCACTGTCTTTCTCCCCTTTAAAGGTGGATATCATTCCGTAGCACAGACTGGTCTGTAACTCACAAACTTAGAAACTCACGGCAATCTTCTTGTCTCAGCCTCTCACATGGCAGATTACAGGGGTGAGCCACTGCATCTGGAGAGATTTCCTTAAACTTTGAAGTGAAGTGCTAAAAACGTTTAAAATATTTATGATCAGTGTATAATGAAAATAAAAATGCAATTTTGTGTTAGAAATATTGACAGATAAAGATTAGCATCTCTAGAGATATTTGAATGGTTCTTAGTGTGCCCCAATAGATAAATGATCCTAAGTGTGTCACATAAGCAGACAGTTCTAGAAGAGAATGCACAGTCCACATTCCAGGATTGTCTTGCTGGATCTGGGGACACAGCTCAGCAGAAAAATGCCTGCCTAACATTTAAAAGGTTTGGGTTGGATCTTCAGAACTTTATACAGAAACAAAGTCTCTCTCTCTCTCTCTCTCTCTCTCTCTCTCTCTCTCTCTCTCTCTCTCTCTCTCTCATAAATGCGCGCGCGTGCACACACACACACACACACACACACACACACGCACACACGCACACACACACAGTCTTTCTGTATAACAAACAATCCTGACATAAACCCCATAAGAGAGCAAGGAAGTCATTTGTTGTTTCTTATTTTGGGGGTCAGGACTTCAGCCAGAGCCTGATTGGTGATTCTTCCATTTCTTCTGGTATTGCCTAAAGTCACTTGGTAGCATTTGCTTGCAGCTAGGTGGGTTTGGAAGGCCCAGGATGGGTTGACTAATGTGCCTGACGCAAGGCTAGACCTGGTTAAAGTGTGAGTGAAGGTCTTACATGGAGCCTGGGTCTTTTCACATGCTTTCCCAGCAGGTTACCTAGTTTACACAGCCACTGAGTGCTGCAAAAAATGGGAAGTAACAGAAGCAGTGAAATGCAGCTCTTCACCCACGCTAACACAGCAGAAAACTGGACACATGAAACAGTCAGAATGAAAAAGGCCATCAGGGCACAGCGCAGTGGACCAGGCCTTCGTATGCGTGCCTGCTGGTGTTACATGACTTTGGAAAGCTCTTAGCAGTGTGTGTCAGAAACATTAAAACAATACTTTTTTGCCTCAAATTAAAAGGGTGACAGCACTTGACTCACAAGGACATAATCTGTGAAGAGTCTGTGTGCACTGTGAACTTCCGGAGCCACCCATGTGCAATTCTGTACAGTTGTTGCCTGCACTAGTTGCAAAGTCACCACTGGAGAAATCTCCTGATGATGTTAGACTGTTTCTAGTTGACACAAAATTGAACATGCTTATGAGGTAAACTGACATTTCAGCATGTGTAGATGTATGAATGATCTCAGAGTAGCGGCCAGACCTGGTACCTCAAACAGTGACCCTTCCCCTGTGGCACATATGTTCAGGGTCCTCTTTTAGAGATCAAGTATATATTAATTATTACCAACTGTCATCACCCTGCTGTGCACTGGAGTGCCAGGCTTCCTTCCCCAACCGCAGTTTCGTATTTGTGACATAGGACTCATTTGTGTGGTATAATATTCTTATATGAAAGAAGTAGGTTACATAGTTGTATTTACAGTGTGATTAAAAACTAATTTAAACAAGTCTCATTAAAAACACACTGGAAGAAAATATACTACACTTTAATGAGTTTTGTCTGTATGTAATTAAAGTATGTTTTTTTCCACTAAAGTTTTATTTGTTGACGAAGAAGTGGTATTTTGTGACCCAATGATTTAACTTCAGAATAATTTCATCATTAGCACTTAGAATAAAATGGGAATAATCTAATCTCTTTGTCAGACCAATACGTCCGTGTATGATCTCAGGCTGCATGGCTGCTGCTTCTGGTCAAGGGACCTTTGCACTAGCTGTTCCATGCCTGGAATTCCTTCCTCTTTGCTTGTGTGTTTGTGTCTTTTTGATCTCCATTATTCACACGTCAATACTTCCCAGAGGTGTTGTCTTCTCTCTGGGACTGCCTCTCTGCAGACCTTTCCAGTCTCCGGTGCCCTTAGCAATATGGCCCAGGAGCATGTAAGACTTCATGTATGTATTGAGTCTTCAGTGTCCTTAGCAATATGGCCCAGGAGCATGTAAGACTTCATGTATGTATTGAGTCTTCAGTGCCCATATCAGTATGGCCCAGGAGCATGTAAGACTTCATGTATGTATTGAGTCTTCAGTGTCCTTAGCAATATGGCCCAGGAGCATGTAAGACTTCATGTATGTATTGAGTCTTCAGTGCCCATATCAGTATGGCCCAGGAGCATGTAAGACTTCATGTATGTATTGAATCTTCAGTGCCCATATCAGTATGGCCCAGGGGCATGTAAGACTTCATGTATGTATTGAGTCTTCAGTGCCCATATCAATATGGCCCAGGAGCATGTAAGACTTCATGTATGTATTGAGTCTTCAGTGTCCTTAGCAATATGGCCCAGGAGCATGTAAGACTTCATGTATGTATTGAGTCTTCAGTGTCCTTAGCAATATGGCCCAGGAGCATGTAAGACTTCATGTATGTATTGAGTCTTCAGTGTCCATATCAGTATGGCCCAGGAGCATGTAAGACTTCATGTATGTATTGTCCTCTGATTTGTTTCATGTTCTATGTTGTTTCCATGTTATTTCTACCTAGAATGCTATATTTATGCATCCATTTTCTGTTTCCTATCAAGATGTTACCTGGTCAGGCCAGAGGTCTCCTGTGTTGGACTGCTGTGGCTTCTCTGGGTCATAGGGTGTAGCAGGCCACAGCAAGTGCTTTTCGACAGGTAGGAAGGTTCAGGCCCCATTCAAGGGGCTTTTTTTTTTTTTTTTTTTGTGGGTATCTGCCGTACACTCGGCCTCTTGTTCAAACAGACACAGGGTAATAGATCAAACTTGACATACTTTAGAGTAACTGGGTGGACAAAAGATCCCCCAAAAGAATTAAAAATACAAAACTAGGTGCAGTCATGGTGAGTTAAACACATTCCTTTTTAATAATAGTGATTAGAAATATGAAAAGGAAATTCTGTTGCTCGTAGGGTTAATTGGCTCTCCAAATGCTTAAATGGCTCAAAGTGGGACAGAATACAAAATGATATGCAGGACTCCACATAGCTGTTTTCAGTACCCGTGCGTGGCGCACAGAACTTTCCTTATTTGGAATTTCCCTGTTTTACTCGTTAGTATCTGTTGCTGCATCTTGAGGCTTAGCAAGATTTTCTTCTGGAGTTTTAAATAAGCTGTTGATTTTATCTAGTATAGTTTTCGGTTCAGATTCTTAACTTTTTTTTTAACCCTTAGAAGTTTAACTTGGGCTTTAAAGAAAGCGCTCCTTTTATGCATGTGTGTGTGCATGTGCACGGCGGCCACAGGAGAGGCCTGGCTGTCCTGTTCTATCACTCTCTGCCTTGGTCCCCTGAGCCTGGGCCTCCGACTGAACCCGGAACTTGCAGTTTGACTGGGCTCACCAGCCAGAAAGCACTGAGGATCCTCTGGCTTAGTTAGTCCCCTTAGTGCTGGGGCCAGGAACCCACGGAGCCGCCCCTGGCTTGGACTCCCAGTCAGGTCTCATGCTCGCCTAGTAAGTGCTTTTATCCACTCAGCTGGCTCCTCATCCCTTGGGTCATTTTGTATAGTTTTCATTTTCTGCACATTCTTCTCATACTTCCCCTACTTTGTGGAACCACTGAATAGACTCCTGGTAGCTATTTTCATATTCTTGTCCTCAGTTCCATCAGCTGCATTATTTCTGTGCCTTTTTGTTGACTGTTGTTGTTGTTGTTGTTGTTTTTTCCTTATGCTTTAAGTCAGATTTTCTGTCTTCTGGGCATGCCTGGTCATTTTTTTTTTTTTTAAATTGGATCTCAGACATTGTTTATGCTGCATTTTTCCCTTTTCAGAAAAGTGCAGTGAGGATCCCTGGAGCTGGTTTCATTGATTTTTCTTTAGAAACTTTCTGTTTTATTTTGTGCTTATATTGTAGTGTGCTTATATTTGGAAGGCGCAGTACATGTCTGGATTGTGTAACGATGGGATTGGTATGATTAACGTATCCATCACTTCGAGTCCTTATCAGTTCTTGGTGGCAAGGACATTTACAATCCCCCTTTAGCCACGCTGACATCTGCAGTATGGTTTTAGTTACAGTTACCATGTTGCTCAAGGGGGCAGTGATTGTTCTCGATGCCTACTAACCGACGTCGCCCTTTTGCAGATTGCTGCTTTCCCCTGCCAGTCAGTTCGAGTCTCTCAGGGACCTTGTTTGAGGTCTGGTGGGGCAGGTCTCAACCAGCCTTCAGATTAGGTCTCATTTGGACCACCACTGAGGTATGCCGAGGATGCTGTTCACTGCTGTGCATGTTGGGGCGTCTTTCTGCCCTGGCAGCTGGGCATATGAAAGACTCCTGGCCCTGTGTGGGCTCTGAGGATTATGTTGCTTAACTTGCCCTTGCTGTGGTTCCCAGGCCCCGCCGTTTACTTACAAGCATGTGCAGAACTCAGTCAGCCGCACAGTGTTCTGGCAGTCTCCAGAGTTCTCTCGGTGCCTGCCTGTGTTCTGCCCACAGTCTGCTGGCTCTGTTTTCTGAATGCTGAACTCTGGCTCTTCAGACTAGCACTCTAGCATTGTTTGGCTTTGCCACTCCTGTCCTGCGACATAAAAACTTTCTGTGAGCCGGGGTGTTTGTTGGGTCCCTTGTTTATTGTTTTCTCCCAGAGATCACTGCCCAGGGTATTCAGGGTCTGAAATCAACTTTTTCATTCCTTTCTTTTGGCTAGAGTTTTAGTTACTTAATGTGGGAGGATAAATGTAGTGTCTCATTTCAACACGGTTCACAGACTGAAGGAGCACGTAGAAGAGCGTTTTGTATGATACCAGTGTGTTCCCCCGTTTACATGAATTTCAAATAAGTAGACACTTTAGGCAAAGATACTAAATATAGAGTCGTCGGTTGGTTTGCTGTGTAGAGCCCACACATTTGGAGCCCAGTGGTAGGAGGGCATGAGCAGCCCACGAGGTAGGGCATGGGCATTACAGAGGACTCTGTGAAGCCCCCAGCCTGTGGTGGGCACAGAGCAGAGCTGATGCTTCTGTTGAAGCATCGACTCGGCCTCCCCTTCTCCACGGCCCCAGCTTGTCTCCGTGAGACGTTGACTCTGAGCTCTGATTAATACAGAAAGAGAAGAAATTCAGTGCAAGAGCTTTCAACATGCACAGACTTGGGGTAGAAATGACTCGGAGGGAAGAGATTGTGACTCATCCTAGGAAATATGTCAAGAAACTTTGGCTACATTAAAAAAAAAAAAAGACAGTGGATTCTAGCCTCCTCTCCTTCCTGTCCCTCCTCCCTGAGGACCTTTGAATTTGCCACACATGTGCTGCTCTTCTTGGCAGAATGGCCTCAGGGAAGTCTTTAGTCTCACAGTCTCCAGGCTCCGTAGTTGAAGAAGCAGTCTTGTACCGGAGTGCAGTCTTCTTTAAAAGCTGTGGCTACCCTCTGCTCTGTTTTTGGCTAATTTCATTTGAGTCTCCAGCAGCATCTCCGAGACTGTGGCCTGAATCTCAGGCTGGGACAGTTGCTACATGGGCTGTTAATCCGAGCGAGCTGCTCATGTTAGATGTAGGGCTAGGGGCTGTCATTCTCCCGCTCTGTCTCGAGTTACAGGATTGGGTAATGCCATCCCTGTCCCTCTCTCTGCTGTCACCCAAATTCATGGACTTGTAGCCATGACCTTACTTGAAAATATAGCCTTTGTAGATGTGATCCAGACTAAACAAGCTCAGGTCCTGAATCTCTTGTGACCCATGTCCTCGTAAGGAGAGGGATATTTGGGCACAGAGGCAAGATACCTGGGAAGACTTCCACGTGAACGAACACACACACACACACACACACACACACACACACACACACACACACACACAAGTTAGTTACATGTAAATTTTATAACTGCATATCCAGAACAAGGCAAGGCAGGCTTCTCCACTGAGTCTAGAAAGATGTGCTGGCTAGGTTAACCTTGCTTTTGGGTTCCTAGCCTCCAGAACTGTGCAGGGATATAAAACGACTGTAACTCTGTTGTTGTCCAAACTGGTGCCTCTGATGGCTCAGGTCCTAGGGAGGACACTCATTCCTCCTCTACCCTATTCTCCCCTTAAAACAAGGTCCTTCTCTGAAGAGTTAAGCTGATGAAACTCAGGTACCTTTCATTTACATAAAAGCTGGGCAGCTGAGTAAATTTTTAACACTGCTTTACAAGGATAATGCTTTGCAACCAGAGAACAACACCTTGGCAACCTGATTTTTTCTACCTTTGGAACTATCATTTCTTTCAACTTAATAAAGTATAAAACTAACTAATGTTGAAGTCGTCATAACAGCCAGTAGCTAAAAGGTCAATAACTTGCATATGAAAGGGATGAGATTCTGAATAACTTTTGTTTTTTTGGTGCCTGGAGAGACAGCCGTGGGTGCTGGGAACCGAACTCTTATATGTTTGGTTGTGAGCCCAGCCTTTAACGGCTGAGCCATCTCTCCAGCCCCTAAGTAACTCTTCAGTGTGGAGAAAAAGGGGACAGTCAGAGCTGGAGTTATCTGTATGTTTTTTCTCTCTTTTTAAATCTCTGTTACTGGAAAAGCAAAACCAAACCTTTGAGAACATTTCAATGAGAGAAAACAGACAAAATATGGTAAAATCTTTACCAACTGAAATTGGAAGCAGGAGCAAAGAGAAAAAATTCGTTTTCTCCAGCAGGCCCCCAATTGGTTATAACACCCTTGGCCATTCCTCTGGCACAAATAAGCAGGAAAGCTCTGGGAGCTCAAACCAAATTGCTTAATATAATAAAAAGTATGAGGGCACACATGGAGGTCCCACATCTATGAACTGGAAATTGAAAACTCAAAATGGGCAAGTTAGAAAACCTGAAAACAAACCATTATTAAAAAAGAAGAAGAAGAAGGGAAAGAAAATGCTTAATAGCAAAACCCAACATTGTAGAGTTGCAAGTGTCAGTGAGGAGAATGGGACCTCATATGTTGGAAACTCGCTGTCAATGCTTTGTCCAAAAAGAAGAGCTTTAGCATTGTCTAAGATGTAATTCTCCTGTAAAGCTGGTAAACATATTCATGCTTTTCCCAGATAACTGGCCCTATGTTGCACTGGGTAACATCCCTTTTTCCTTTGGGCAGGCAAGGGGCTGGTTTTCTTCCACTCTCTTTTCCCTGGGGCCAGCACCCTGACTGAAGGCTTGGGAAGCACATGGTTCTTCTGCCTATTCAGAAAGCCAGGAATGCACTGGAATTGACAAGAAGGTGGGCTTGATTCTTCAAGAGTCCTGTCAGGAAAGGGAGCTAGTAAGAAACTGGCTTGTCTATAAATGTGCACTGTGCTGGGGTTCACTGCAGGGCTGTATTGAACAGAATTGAGAATGGAAAGCCCTGAGAAGCATCAAACAATGTCTACTCAAAAAATCCAGTGAAGGATGCCGTAATTAGGCAGTAACCTGAGAAGGAACCACTGGTATCTGTACAGTTTAACACCTGTTGGACTTAGTTCAAAAAAGGAAGAAAACAAACTGACCTTTGTTTGTAGAGCATTTCATAATCTCAGAACCACATTGGTTTCAGAACACAAGGGGAGTTAGCCTGGGCTTTGCTAGCTCCCAACCTAGATCGCAGCCCCCTGGAGTATCAGTTCAGAAGAAACCAATGGATATCTGTGGTGCCTACAATAGCACATTAGGTGCAGAGCAAAGCCCATGCTGACTTCCAGGTTTCCTCAGTATCACCGGTACCTGTGGCTCTCTTCAGCTCTTCTCACCCTGCCCCCTACCCTAAGCTTCTGAGGCTCCTGCACTTCCCTCCCCCAACTCCTCATTCCCTTACAACCCTGCCATTGAAGCTGTGTGCTGTCTTGATCTCCTCTTTTGCCTTCCTGTCTGTCGCTCCCCTTGCCCATCTAATGGTCAGCTCCAGTCTGCTGCTGGCCATGCTCAGTCTACTACTTTCTCTCCCTGCTCCTGACTCTTCAGATGCCTCTGGCTGTACTTTCCCTTTTATCTACAATAAAAACCTTCCCTCAACCATACCTTGGAATGGTCATGTTCTCAGTTTATACATCTGGTGCTGAAAAACGCAGTTTATATGTGGACTGCAATTACTTTTTCTTTCTTGGGTTGGGTTTTATCTTATTTAATATTATTAGGAAAAAGATATATACTTACTGTAAAAATTCCAATATATACAATTTAACGTGAAAAGATATCTTCTTTTTTCATCCTCTGACCCAATTCTGGCCCAACACATATATTTCAGAAAGTGGTATTATTGTTCAGTAATGTACTTCTTCCTCGTAACTTCACACCATTGACATTGGAGTTTTTGAGGTAGTGTGTTTGAATATGTAGCCCAGGCTTTCTTCAGAATTGTGGTCCTTCTTCCTTAGCCTCCCCCATGATGAGATTGCAGGACTGGTTCATGATTTTGGTTTTAGAAGGATGAGGTGCTGAAGATTAAACCCAGGTCCTCAGGAATGCTACACAAGCATTTTTCTACTGAGCCATAGCCCAATCTTTGATATTGTTGTGAGTGTATACATAGTTATCTATCTCTAAGAGGTATATAGTATTCCATTTGTATGGGGGATTTTAATTACTTTAATGGAGCCCCTGATGATAACTAATTCCTTAGGTATTATTTTAGTTATCTTTCTCTTTGCTACGAGCAGACACCTGATCAGAAAGCTAATTAAAGGAGGGAGGGTTTATCTGGCTTGCAGTTTGAGAGGCTACAGTCCGTCCTGACAGGGACAGCGGAATGGCAGGAGAAGGAGACAGCTGAGTACATTGCATCAGCAGTGAGAAAGCAGAGCATTAATAGGTGGTGAGACTGGGCTATAAATCCTCATCGGCCACCTCCAGTGACGCACTTCCTCCAGCAGAGCTCAACTTCTCAAGATCCTACAGCCTTCCAAGAACAGCACTACCCATTGAGGAGCAAGTGTTCAAACACCTGAACCTATGCAGCACGTTTCACATTCAACCCACAAAGCTATTCTTACATTTTTATCTTACGTGTATGTATTGGTGCCGTGTTCATGCAAGAGACCATCAGATCCCCATGGAGCTGGAGTTATAGGTGGTTATGAGCTACCATGTTAGTGCTGGGAACTGAACTGGGTCCTCTGCAGGAGCAGCACTCACCACTGAGCCACCTCTCCAGCCCCCACAGCAAGTATTCTTATGGTTGCCCTTAGAAGTTACAACAACAGAGTTCTATAGCAGTAGACTGTTGATTTCTCCTATGGCAGATGTGGGTTTGTGGGTTTTTTCCCCTACTTGAACCCCTTTCCTTCTATTATTCTTTCCTATTGATTATGTTATTATGTTGATATCATAAAGCTTTATGGTATTTGTGTTCTGTTCAGTATCTGTGACTTAGTTAACTGTGGGGCAGAGGTAAGTACTCCAAGTAAAAATTCTACAGATTTTCTTTGTTTCACACTATGTAAAAAAGATTTCTTAAACTGGATGAATCAGAACCTCTAATTCAGGTTCAGTGGTCACAATGTTTTAATGTGGTTTAATTTCTAGCTAGTGAGTACATCAGTGGAATAGAGATTCTCAAAGATAACCCATATAGGTAAAGTGACAATTTGGCATTATATTGTCCAGATGGGGAACCAGAGGACTGCCTGACCAAGTACTTCAGATGTGATTCTTCTCACAGCAACAGGGCTAGCTTCCTCAGGTGGAGGGTGTGGTGTGTCTTCAACCCTCTGCCCTGATATAGCAACTAAGTCATGTTTAATAAACCTCAAAATACTCTATGACCAGGTTACATGTCTGGCTTTCATAGACACACGGTCTTCTTCAAAAATAAAGTCTATTATATTCCTGTTTTCTTTCATTTTTGAAGTTTTGCTTTCTTGAGTTTTTATCAAAATGAGCCAGAAGCTGGTAGTTACCCAATGAATAACTTTGACTGAATCTGGTTATACTATAACTCATCTTTGTATTTTTTTTTGTTATGTATTGGTTATTTTATTTGAAGTTTTTTTTTTATCATTTACATACCTACCACAGTTCCCCCTCCCTCCCTTTCTCCTGTTCCTCCCCACCTTTCCCCCATCAAACCCCCATCCATTCAGGAGGTAAGGCCTCTGGCATACCAAGTTGAGGCAGGACCAAGCCCCTCCTCCCTGCATCAAGGCTGAGCAAGGCATCACACCATAAGGAATGGGCTCCAAAAAGCCAGTTCATGCCCCTGGGATAAGTCCTGGCCCCACTGCCAGAGACCCCACAAGCAGATCAAGCCACATAACTGTCACCCACATTCAGAGGGCTTAGTTTGGTCCCAAGCAGGTTCCCTAGCTGTCAGTCCAGAGTCCATGAGCTCCCAGTAGTTTGGACCAGCTGTTGTGGTTTCCCCCATCATGATCCTGACCCTCCTTGCTAAATTTGACCTATGTATTTAATATTTCCAGAGGTATCAGAGTCAGGCAAGACCCATACATGCATTTGAAAAGTGACACAACCAGAAATTGAAGCCAGAGTTGTTAGGTAGGCATTGGGATGCCTGTGGGATGAAATATATTAACATATTCAACTCAGAGTATCTCCATATCCTTAATGGGCACTTTCCAGGCATCTAATCTGGTCTTTTAAAAATGAACAGCTATTGATGTAACGCAGTGTCTGAGCTGCCTAACCTTGCTTGGCTGTTTTGTTTGTTTAGTTGTTTGAGACAGGGTTTCTCTGTTAGCACTAGCTGTTCTGGAACTCACTCTGCAGACCAGGCTGGCCTTTGCTTAGCCTTGCTTTTCAATGGGAATTTCTCTTCTTGTTCCTCTTGCCATTGATCAGCTTGGGTAGCTGTGGATGATTTTGGTCTTACCTTCAAGGACTTGTCCCAGTTCTGGCTTGTCCCTCAGGCCTCTGCCTACCTTAAAGGCCTTGTTCATCAGTTCTAGGAGTGACCTAGAAATTTGAGTTGTCTTCCTGCCTTGGCCTTGCCAGGCTGTTTTTATGGCCGGTCATTCTGGACAATTGCATTAAATTCCAATGCTATGCCTTATTCCAAAGGAGGGCTGAGGGTTTTTAGGTAACTTTTTTTTTTTTTTTTTTAAGTAAAGGCTTTTGAAAAAAGAGATCATTTGTAAAAACTATTGCAGTTCAGCAGGAGAAGCCCCATAATTATTGTGTGGCTGGATCCTAGCAGTCATAACCTAGCTAGCTCTCTGGGTGGGTGGTATAACCCTATGACAGCTTGTAAGAAAGCAAGTCCAAACATGTTCTGTTGGGAATTCTTAGATCTCTGTCCAAAATGCATCAGCACTACACCATAAAGCTTGCCAATCTCTCTGCGATTCTATAGAACCCACAGGACATTTCTCTCCAAAAGTTTTAACATTTTTCTCTGCCGTGGGAACATGATGGCCTGGAAGCAGATGTGTGGAAGACAGCCAGTTGTTTGAAGTAAGCCTCACTCTCACAAAGGCACAAACATCGGTACAGTTTTAAAATCTAATGTTCTTCCTGTGCTCTCTTGTCACTTACACCTTCAGAGGTTACCATGTAGATTATCTTTCTACATTATACTTGAGGCACACACAGCACATAAACTTACATCTAGTCAAGCTTGAAGAAAATCTTAGACTGTGTCTTGGGTGATGTTCAATGCTTATATAATATTACCAAGATTTTTGTAGTTGTGTAGAATTTCATTATTTGAATATATGTAGTGATTTATATTACCAACTCTCATTGATGATTATTCAAGTATTTTTAGATCTTAGACCATTAAAGCGAAACTTTAATGAGTGCCATTGCATGAATTTCACTTCTACAGATGTGACTGTATGTGTAAGATGCATTTCTGAAGGTAGCATTTCTGACTCCAATGTATGTACAATTTTGTTTTCTTTTTAAATTTTTGAGACAGTGTTACTATGTAGCCCTGGCTGCCCGGGAACTCTCTATGTAGACTAGGCTGGTCTCAAACTTACAGATATATGCCTGCCTCTGCCCTTTGTGTGGCATTTAAAGGTGTGCACCACCATATCCTGAAGTACATTTTAAGTTTTGGTTGTTTTTGCCAACTTGCTTTTCAAGGATATGATACTGACTTAAAATTTTCCGCTCCTGGCAATGTGTGGGGCAGTCCCTATCTGTTTCATCCACATTTTTGTCTACATGTTACACATCATAGTTTTATTATCTTTGCCAATCAGATAGTTCAAAAAAGTTACCACATCATTTTAAAGTTGCATTTTCTTATGGGTAACCTGGAACATCTTCTTATCCACATGTATTTCCTTTTGGTGGTCTATCTCTCTGTCTGTCTACCTATTTATGTACATTCCCACCCATCCTTTGCTCATTTTCCTTGGGCTGTTAGTCTTTTTTTATTGATTTGTTGTAACTTTGCATTTTGAGAAATTTAAGCTGTTTAAAGATTGAGGAAATTAGTGCTTTTCTATGATAAGAGCTATTTTTCATTTTTATATTTGTCCTTTGACTTTTTATTCTGTGCAGCATACATTTTCTTTTTTATTTTAAATATATATTTTATTATTTATTTTGTGTGTATTCATGTAGTGTATGTATATGTGTACATGTGTGTGGGAGCCCATGGAGGTCAGAAAGGGGTGTTGGACTCCTTGGAGTATTGGTGAGCTGCCTGATATGGGTGCTGGGATCCAAAGTCGAGTCCTCTGATAGAGTAAGTGCTCTGAAACACTGAACATCTCTCCAGACCTCTGTCATGGATTGCTTCAGTCCTCTGGATTTTGACTTTTTCCCTCCTCTCCTCTCCTCCTTTCTTCCCTTCCTCCTCCCCTCCCCTTCCCTCTCTCACCTCTCCTCTCTTCTTCCTTTCCTTTTCTTTTCTCTTCTTTTCTTTTTTTGTAGCCTAGACTGATGTCATACTAGCAATGAGGCTGAGGATGACCTTGAACTTCTGGTCTCCCTGTGTTCACATCCCAATTTCTGGGATTATAGCTTTATGCAGTGTTTGGGAGGAATCCAGGGCTTTGTGTTTGCTAGACTGCTGAGCTGTATCCCCAGCCTCATGTCATATTTTAGAAGACATTTATTTCTGTTTTAATCTTGCACATTGGTGAGTTTTGTTATAAATTAGTGATGGGCATTCTGTTTAGATAGTGAAAAACTTCGGCAGTGAAGAAGTATTTTGTGTTTTTATTTGTGGTATTTGAGTTACTGCATCTGAAGTTTACCTGTTCAGTTCTCTTCTGCAGTGAAGGTGAAGTACAGCATCTGCTTTATGGCAAATGGTTAGCAGGAGGTCTTGATAACTGAGAGGTAGTTAGGACAGTCCTAAGTTAGATGATTCATGGTGACTACAGAACACTAGGTCAGGGCTGGGCAAGTTGCTGGAAGCAGGTTCTCGGGTAGCGGAGATCACTGACTCCCTCAGCTTGGTGAACCCTTCACAGCGAGTAGCAGTGGAGTGGATTTCAGCGTCTAGAAAGGTCTGGCTAAGCTATGGGCTTCATCAAGGTCTGGAGTTGCCCCCTTTCTTCAAGACTAGGCAGCTGTTGATTACTTCCTCAATGTTCTGAGCTCATTAGGTGCTCAAGTGGTTCCTAACCCTGGCATTGAAATAGAAGCTGTTGGGATGTGGGTTTCCCAGCCACAGCATTTAGAACTGTCTGGGGTGGAGTCTCATGCAGCTAGGAGTGAGCATTGATGCCAATGCAATCACTTTGCAGTACCTTTGAGTAAAGGCTTTTATTGTACACTGCCCCATGCCTCCAAATGTGTACCCATTTGCCTGGGCATCCTGATAATACAGCTTCAGGCCTGATGCTGAGTTGCAGATTCTGCATGTCCAGTGCTCAGGTGATGGTAATGCTGCTGGTCCCCAGAACACTCATGAGTGGCTTGAGCTTGTCAGTCATGAATGTAAACACCAGCCTGTGTCTGATAAGGTCTTGCTCTCTGGCTGATTTTGCTTTGTGTACAAAAAACAAAACAACAACAAAACCTCAAGTCCAGTGGCCACTTTCCAATTCTAGCTCTGCCCTTAATTAATTGAAAAGCAGGTTTCTTGAAAGTGCTTCATCCCTTCATCCTCTTGCCTCTTTAGAGAGGGCTCAGCTGGGTGTGATGTATAGTGTCCTCACCTCTCATCCTCTCATGATCCTCCCATGTTCAGACTGTCTGGATGGGGATTTTATGTGGTATGGTCGTCTGCATTCTGCACTTAGAACACTGGCTTCCCCCAGGAACTGGTCCTGAGTTTATTATAATTTATTGGGAGTATTATTTAAACTAGCAGATGTTTAATAATAGTTGACATAATAGTTCAAATTAAGTTGTAAACCATGGTAAATATACAGAGTAGGTGGGGAAGAGTATTGACTGGAGCAGAAGATGTCACTGCAGAGGGGGGATTTGAGTTAGGCATTGTGTAGTGCTCTAGAGAGACTGCACAGCTTCAGGGTGCTGATTCTCAGGCTTTCACATTGGCCTGTCTTTACAAAAGTGTTCTTCAGCAGTTGGTGGCCTCATTCTCAGGGTCTACTTAATTATGTGATGGCGCTGGGTGGCTACTGTTTGGATTTTGTACAGAGAGAGAGGGAGAGAGGGAGGGAGGGAGAGAGGAAGAGAGGGAGAGAGGGAGAGAGAGAGACAGGGAGAGAGGGAGAGGGAGAGAGAGAGGCAGGGAGAGAGGGAGAGAGAGATCCTTTACCCAATGACTTGGGAGAAAACTGGCTACTATTCCAAAAGCAGAGCAGTAATGATGACTTAGTCATTTTGTGTATCCTCTGTTTGAGCAAATATGAAATTTGGTAGCTTACCTAAACTTGTCCAAATGGGGTGATTTTGATCATATAAGTTGGATGGCATATAGATGGAATTTAAAACAATTCTGACAGTTATTCTAATGCTTAATATTAGTCAAATAACTAAAAGTAATAATTTTAGATATTTGGTAGTTAACTTTCCAGTCAGGTATGGTATTCAGCAAACTTAATAACCTATGACAGTGACATTAGCTAACCAGAATAAATTGGATCCAGCCATTCAGAGTTGAATCATAAGCAGTAAGCTTCCAAGTGAGGGCTGGCAGGCTGTCAGCCCAACGTACTGTAAGATATGTTTAAGGTGCCACCAAATCTATCTTTATGTAATGTTTTTAAAACTTTAAATTTATTTTGAGGTGCTAAGGATCGCACGTAATCCTGTGTGTGCTAGACAAATGCTTTAACACTGAGCTGCATCCCTGCTTCTTAAGTCTCTTTAAAATTATGGTGATTGTGTTTTTTTCCCCTAGAGGTACCACAATAAAGTACTCAGAATAGATGAATAGATGAAACCGGGAGAGAACCTTGCATTCTCCCTTGTTCTGGAGGTTAGAGACCCCAAATCAAGGTGTTGGGTCATGCTCCCTCTACAGGCTCTCTGGAGGAGAACCCGTCACCTCTGTCATTTGTGGCTGACAGCACCCTTGACCTCCCTTGGCTTGTAATTGCGCTGCTCTACTCTCCATTTTTCTGTGGCTTTCTCAGAACTCCACATGTCTGCTTCTGTCTCCAAATGTCCCTCTTCTTATAAAAAGAATAAGCAACCATTTCTTCCTTAATTATTATTACCTAGATTCTGTTAAAATGTGAACACTAGTGACAGTGTGGTGGGATTAATATTCCTTGGCATGCAGATATATCTCTGTGCATGGAGAGATATTATATTCTTCCATATAAGTTTATGGACTTTAAGCAAGTTTTGCATGAGAATGGAATTGATTATAGTTAGGTGACTACATGGGGCTGAGTGGAAAGTAGAAGAGTAGAAGGAAGCAGTGGGCCTGGAGAGATGGCTCAGTGGTGAAGAGCACTTGCTGCTCAATCGTGAGGATCCCAACCTGCGTCAGACAGCTCACACACAGGAGGAACTCCAGCTCCAAGGAACCCTCCCACACACCGTGTGCGTACACTCTCTGACACATGTCTTTCCAGACATGGACACACAGAAATAAAATGCTTTCAAAAGAAGAAACAAACCAGTAGGATGGTTGAGAACTCTTTCTTGTAATCTGTGTGTGAAAATGGCGTGGTTGTTTTCAGCTCTCTGAAGAGCAGTTCTGTGGAAAAGGTCTTTGACTCCTGAAGACAGAACAAGAACCACTGAGCTAAAGGGAACAGTGCAGTGTAAGATAAAACTTCCTCAAGTTGTAGTGCAGGGGATGTTGGGAGCCGCCATGAGGAAGTGGGAAATGCATCAAGTATCAAGTGATGCACAGTGTACATTGGGTCAGTCTTATTATCTGTCATCTCATCTCATTTAATGTGGCTAGTTTCCCTTTGCATGGCTTAGACGTAAGTGAAATGGTAGTTCTTCGAGTGATGAATTCTTGAATTAATTTGCATTTTTAATGATTCTTTGTTGGTGGAACACAGGAATGTTCTGATGGCTACATGTGCAAAACACAGTTTCAAATAAAAAATGGGACTACGACATCACATCTGGGAACACCTGCCAATGTACAAACGTGTCTTCCAACAGAGGTGAGTAGTTGAGTGTGCTGTGGTCTCCTTTGCAGTCTACATGAAGTATAAATTAAAAACTCTCAAGTCTGTTTTATGTATGTTTATATTTTAAAACAATAGCCCTTGGATCCTGGGACTGCTGGTGGCAGATGTGTGTACTTGTTTCCTGAGGGGTATTTTCTTTATAGCAATGAAAACAGGAATTGTGGTATCCGCTGTGAGTCCTTTCAGTTCTAGTGAGCTGTCACACTTTCCTTTGGAACTGAAGACACATAATAGTGTCTCTTGCCTTGATTTTTATCTAATGACATCTCAGCCTATACAGGCCCGTGTCTAGTCTACATTTGACCCTTTTTCTAGCCATTTGGAACTTTGTAGAAACTGAGTCTCATTATTTAGGATATTTTGATTCACTTGAGAAATTTGCAAAATTAAATATTATTGAAATGCTGAGTTCTTAGTGGCTTTCTGGATATTTTCAGTTTTCTTTATTTAAATCAAAATGCAAATAGCCTTAATATCTATCTGTCTAGCTATCTAGCTACCCACCTTTTCTTTTCTTTTTTCTCTGTCTCTCTTTCTTTCTTTTCTTTTCTTTTATTATTTTTCAAGATAGAGTTTCTCTACATAACAGCTGTGGCTGTCCTAAAACTCAATCTGTACACCAGGCTGACCTCAAACTCATAGAGATCCACCTGTCTCTGCCTCCTGAGTGCTGAGATTAAAGGTGTGCACTACCACCACCTGGCAATCGTTCTCATTCCTAAGAAAAGTTGTAGATATCCATTCTAAAAAAAATGAACAATAGGAAAATATATAAAAGTGAAATAATTCTCTGTTATACCCTTAGGTGGGTAACCACTATTAATATTTTGGAAAATACTACCTATGTTCCTTAGGTTTCTATTATCTATGTATTTTGGTACCAAAGAAGAATATCATGGGCATCTCCATGTCAGTAAATGCAGAGTCTGTAGTTCTCTTTGGTGGCTGCATGGCATTCCGTTTGATGGCTACACCATAATTATATACTCTTACTTCAGGAAGCACTTGAATTTTAACAGATGGAAGATGATTGATGGAGACCTAATTGCTTTGGTGCAAAAAACCAAAAATGTTTAAATTCTGAGCCTCTTAGTAAAGAGAGAAGAGATGCTGTATACATGTGTCTGTGTGTGTGTTCTCTGTATGCATGTGTGCATGTCCATTTCTGTCTGTGCATGTTCCTGTCTGTGTATAAGCTGTGTGTACACATATTTCTGTCTCTCTGTTTGTGCATGTTTCTATGTGTATGTATGTGTTTCTTTCTATATGTGTGTTCATATTCCCATTTGTGTGTGCATGTCGTGCTCCTGACTGTACGTGCATGTGTGTAAATGTATATATGGGTGTGCTTGCACATGTGTACCTGAATGCATATGGATGCTAGGTCCATGTATGGTGTTTTCCTCTTTTGCTCTCCACCTTATTTTTTTCAGACAGGGTCTCTCACTGAACCTGGAGCTCACCAGTTCAGCAAGCCTAGCTGGCCAGCGAGATCCAGGGTCTCCTCTTTTCATATCCCTACTGCTAGGATTACAGACCCACACCACCACACTCAGCTTTTCCATGGCTGCTGCTGGTCTGAATTTAGGTCCTCGTGTGTGCTTGGAAGGCACTTTACCCACTGGAACCATTTGCCTAGTGGAGATGGTCCTTCTTGTGTGCTCAGGAAGAGGTCGTTCTCAGGATCTGTTCAAATCAGGTCGATTTGGTAATTACGCCTTGTTACCCTCTTCTGCCTGTGTATGATGCTGATCTAGGAGTAACTTTCTCCGGTAGCATTTGATCACAAGTCATTCTCACAGATTTGTGCTTGGTAGTGCTAAGTACTGCATGGAGGCAGCTTGACTCTTGATGACCGCTTCATGGTTCAACAGCCGACACCAGTCCTGAAGGTGAACACGTTAGGGAAGCCCTCTCAGCCATTATCTATAAGCTTAAAATGTTAACCTAGAAATGGTGATTAAAAAGACAAATGACTAGTTTTTGTCTAAGAAGTTGGCAGGGATTTTCAAAGCACTAGGAAGAGGTGTGGCGGCGCGAGAGAACTGACACTTTCTGAGGTTGTAACTTAAAGTGTAAAGTTGTGCGCATGCTAGGAGTAATCTGTACTGAATGGAGAAAGTCAGCCCCCCATCAGTTTCCCCATCATTTTCCATTGCCAGCCCTCCCCAGTACAAGTCAACCCGGAAGAAAGCTGGAGGAGTTCTTCATGGAGTAGCCACGTTCCCACATCACTTTCTGCTGTGGGTGCTGGGCTGCGCTCATGTCTTTATCTTTCTATCCCCATCCTTCTGTTGAGCAAACCTACTGGTCTGACACAGTGCTTTTCCGTCCACATAAACTGCAAAGCAGTGCTCACAAAATAACCAGAAATATACACAAAAGGTGTTCAGGCAGCGGATGTATCACACTGCCATTTCTGACTGGAAACAAACAGAAGCAGCCATGATGTGCTGCAGTAATGGACTGGTTAATTAAGGTACCGGTACAATGGATGCAATTATTAACAAGATCTTCTGGGTAACCAGCAGTACAAAAATTAGATGTTAAATGAAAAGTGGACAGTTGTTACAGCCTAAACAATTTAATCCAAGCACATTTACTTTACTATCATTTGAATTAGCTGTTGACTATTATGATTTTAAATATTATTATTTTTTATCTCTTTAAAGAGTGAAACCAGTAATTCTTTATCATTTTGAAGTCCTGGGATTCTCATTTGTTTGTTTAATCCAGCAGTTCAATTTGTCGTCACCGACCATCTCTGCAAGCTTCCTTTCTTGTAGGTGTCCCATTTTTCAGGCCCTATAAGAGAATTCTTTTAAAGTTGACTGAGACATACAGTACTGTGAATTACTGCATCTCGTGATTTCTTTGCCAGCCTTTAGCTCAACGAGTAATTGAAAGAGTCTAAGCTGGGCGTGGCAGTGTATGCCTATAATTTGAGATGGAGAAAGAGAAGAATCATGAGTCTGAGGCCCTCTTCAGCTACATAGCAAGTTTGGAGATAGTTAAACTACACAAGATCTTGATTTAAACAGGAAAGCAAACAAGCACACGAACAAATAAAGAACACAGAAATAAAAATTATATATAAATATATCTCCTAGATATTATTTTCCTTCTAATCAAGTAGTATTTTCTTACCCATGGATTTTTAAAGAAGTTTTTAGTTTTTTCTATTTCTGCCCTTTCTCTTCCAGGGTTTTCTGCACAGTGTGCTTCCTTTCTCTTTCATACCTCATGAACTTGGATTCATTGTTTTGAAGTCAGACTGCTTCCATAGACTGTAAACCCAATCATATAGGGTTACATGATAAATATCTATACTCTAACTAGACTTTTGACTCTGGGTCCTGCCAGAATCAACTTACTTCTGTATGTTGATATAAGATGGGCAATCAGATGCATTAATTTAGATTGATTGAATTCTAAAAGGGTTTTACTTTGCATAGAATAGTAGTGTTTTTTTCTGATAGCTGGTTTACATAGGGGAATTACAAATGTCTGAAAAGAGAAACTTTGGTAAGGTCTCAGTGGTGTATGTTTGGAGGAGTTGGAGTGGAGTCTGGGACTAAGCCTGTTGCTTGCCAGTTGATGCTGGTGTTTGTTTTCAACTGTTTGGTAAGCCATAGTAAGTTAGAGTGCCTAATGTGGGTGAGATCTAGAAGAAAGCACTAGATTTGGAAGTTGTATTTGTAACATTTTTAGTCATGTTCTAGCAGTGTGACCTTGTGGAAACCTGTTTTCTTACCTCAAGTATTTGTTCTTTTTTTGGATGCAATATACAGAAGTGCTTGTATTAATCCTAACAGCATATCACCTAGCCATACAATGAAGAGCAATAAGTGAATGGGGAAATAAAAAAGTGAGCATGTACCACTTCCTAGATTCTATCATGCTTTCAAAGGTTGGAAAGACCCTCCAGTTCGAAAGAGACCATTTCTTCAGCTACAGTTAGCCCCTAGTATCTCACAGAGGTGTTTGGAGACAACTGGACATGACTCTAACCAGCAAGGAGCAGTATTTAGGACATCTCAAAGGTTGTAAGAACTGTGCGTGCACTGTCACACTTCTCTTGATAAGTACTAGACTGCTTGTAATCTTCCTTTGTATAGCTTTTTTCTTCATCAAGATTATGCACATTTTCTATTTATTCAGTGTTATGATTCTGGGTATGATGATGTACAATTTGCTATTTTTCATTTTTATATCTCTCAGAATTAATATTTTATCTTAATAACATGCATACATTTGTGACAGAGTAGAAAATATTATGACAATTTAAATGTATACTTAGGATAGATTGTAATTAGATGGGGAATATATTGTTTCTCTTAAAATACAGTGGACTGTTCATATTTAACAATTTTTGAATTTCAATATTTAAGCAAGTTTCATGATGAGGATTGATTATGCTCATGATAGAAGAGCTCTGGGGGTGTATAATCGTAGTTTGTGAAAATTACCAAATTTAGCTATAACTATACTTTCAGAATGAAATCTGTCAGTTGTGAAAATTATGATGATTAATGATCTTTAAACAAGTATGTAAAACAAAACTTTCATCCATCAGGCATCAAAAGATGCCTACAGTCTATGTGCAGAGGGAGAGAGCTCAGGGATGGGTCTGAGGCATAAGAATACACAGACTTAGGCAAGATACACTCCGTTAACTCTAAAACTATGACACACAAATGGCTAAAATAATTGTATTTTTTGCTGTTAGTAGCTCATTGAGCCTGTAGATAGCTGAACAACCATGCCAAAGGAATGTAGATATGTGAATGGTGGATTTCAAGCTGGAAGGAAGCTGCTGTGGTGTTAGTATTTGTTTAGCCCCAACCAATATTTCTATTAGCGACTTTAACAAACTCCATCTAAACAAACATTGTGTCAGTATTTATGTCTGTGTACTAAGGTTCTAATCCTCAGGAAGAAAGACTTTCAGTGACATTTATTGGTTTTCTATTACGTGCCAATTTCCTGTATTAGTTCTATATTATGTTATAATCCTCACAAAACCTCTGTGGCAGAAGATAGTAAAGACAGATTTAAACATGATGTGAGCCAAGTGGATGGAAATGCAGTGTCGTACATAAGGAGGACAGGAGGTAACTTCACACTGTTGGCACGGCTCTGAGCGGCTTGTGTACATGGCTTCATTTTATCTTGTTTGTGGCCCAGACACTTTCATTCCCATCATTGGAGGCACAGAAGGAGATGGAGACACAAGCCGTTAAGAAACTTCCCCAGCGACAGAGGCAAGGCTAGATTAAGTTTGACTTCAGAACTCATGCTCTTAACTACTGGAAAAGTAGTGGATACTGTTTTAGTGGACCACCTGGGGGCTTGTTAAAACAAATTATTGTGTAACAATTTGTTCAAATTAATTGCTAAGCCCACTTCTACAATTTTTGATTTAGTAGGTCTAATATTGGGCCTGAGAATGTGCAGTTCGAATAAGTTCTGAGAACTACCACACTCCTGCCTCTAGAGAGCTTAGTACACAGGGGTCAGCTCATCACAGTGAGACCTACCACACTCCTCTAGAGTGCTTAGTACACAGGGGTCAGCTCATCACAGTGAGAACTACCACACTACCACACTCCTCTAGAGTGCTTAGTACACAGGGGTCAGCTCATCACACAGTGAGAACTACCACACTACCACACTCCTCTAGAGTGCTTAGTACACAGGGGTCAGCTCATCACACAGTGAGAACTACCACACTCCTCTAGAGAGCTTAGTACACAGGGTCAGCTCACCATCACAGTGAGAACTACCACACTACCACACTCCTCTAGAGAGCTTAGTGCACAGGGTCAGCTCATCACACAGTGAGACCTACCACACTACCACACTCCTCTAGAGTGCTTAGTGCACAGGGTCAGCTCACCATCACAGTGAGAACTACCACACTCCTCTAGAGTGCTTAGTACACAGGGTCAGCTCATCACAGTGAGAACTACCACACTCCTCTAGAGTGCTTAGTGCACAGGGTCAGCTCACCATCACAGTGAGAACTACCACACTCCTCTAGAGTGCTTAGTGCACAGGGTCAGCTCACCATCACAGTGAGAACGACACCCCTCCCCTGTAGAGTGCTGAGCACATGTGAGACACTGTACAGGGATCAGCTCAATCCGGCTGGCCAGAGTCAGTATTGCAGCAATCTTGATACCACAAAAGGTGTCTTAGATTGGGTTTGCCAGAAAGGGAACTTAAGGATTTCTCTTCAAATGATTTGTGGTAGGAGCTCTGAGAAAGGAGTGGAGGAGGCAGAGCAGAGCAAAGAATAAAGCTGTGAAAAGAAATTAGAGACAACCGTGATCTGACCTCGGCTCGTCATTTTAAATCCTATCAGCACTCAGCCCACCCTAGTCACCGGGCTGGCCGCTTGTACTCCAATCAGTGGCAAGTCGTTCATTAGCCAAATCCTCAGGTTCGTAGCTCCTGTTTACCGAGTAATTCTCCAGAGAAGGGGGCCACTATGAGTTGTCAGCCAACAGCCCCAGCATCTGAGTAAAGATGGTGAACCAGCCCTAAAGAGGACCTAGCAGGGCGTCCACATCACTATTAAGGAGTGAAATAAAGCCACCCAGATAGAACACAGGGGGAAATGGTGTCTGCTGCATCTGTGAACTACACATTGCAGAAACATCAACAGTGGAAAAGAAAAGTGCGTCTGTACTGACATGGACAGACTATGTGTGCCTTTCCCTAAATGGCCAGTAGCTGACCAATTTATGTAGCAGTTGTGTTGTAGTAGGTATTACAAGCAATAGAGAGATGATTTCAAAAGTATGGGAGGGCATGAAGCACTTGAGAATCAGCAGACTTTGGCATCTGTCGGGGTACTGAAACTGTCCCCCATGGATACCTAGGGATACTAATCCCTGTGTAAGACTTGTATTTTCATGAAAAGGGAGGCTTTCTGAAAGTTGTCTTCAAGCTCAGGATAACTAAAAGAGTGTTAAAGATGCTGGGAAACCATTTAGGACTTTGTATACATTGACCAGTGCATAGAGGCAGCATATATATATATATATATATATATATATATGTGTGTGTGTGTGTGTGTGTGTGTGTGTGTGTGTGTGTGTATGTATGTATGTATGTATGTATGTATATGTATATGTATGTATACATACATATACATATACATACACACATGCATACACACACACACACACACACACACACATATCCTTAGGAATGATTCTCGGGTGCCAGAGACCTTGTGGAGACCTGTGTAGTGCAAACTGTTTTAAGGTGTCATGGACGTGTTGCCTGTGATACTTGTTCACATGCTTCCTCCGACTTTCCAGAGGTTGCCTGATCTGGGATAGTGCAAAAGTGGATAGAAGATCCAAACCCATGGTCACAGATGATCCTGTTAAAATCAGGGGGTCAAAACCAGATGAACAGACGTGAATGTGAGAGATTTGTAAGGAAGAGAGGGCAGGGGACAAGAATAGGAGGAAGATGGGAGATTGTGGGAGCTGAGATTGGTCAGTTTGCGTTATGTACACATGTGAACATGTTGAAGAACAAATGTAATTAATCAAAAATTTAAAGTAGAAGAATCCAGTTGTCTTCACTACCTCAGACACTTAAAAAAATGTTAAACTGTAAAACAAGGTCACCTTTCTTACTAATTCTTTTCTTTGTTTTGGAAATATGTTTCACAGAAATATGTTAATTATATTTAAGTTAAATATTTTCATTTGGAATTTAATTTTTAATATAGCAAGTATCCATAAATAAAATGTTTAAACAAAAACTTATTGGCATTGTCAATGAATTTTAAAGGTGTAAATAGCTCCTGAGATCGAAATGTTTGAGAACCACTGCTCCAGATCAAGTAAAGTATTACACTTGAAAACATTGGTGACGAGTATAAACAATTCATTCATCAATAATAGATTCAGAAGTAAATTATAGAGTTCATCTGACAGGGAGCATGCTGCAGCAGTGGAGTACCTGTGAATATCATTATCAAGAATATTGGGCAGTCTTGGGTATGTGACAGCAGACCAGAAAACCAACAATGCTTCGTTGTTTGCACATAGCTGAAGGCTTTCTTGCAGAAGGGAGAGGACATTTCCATGTCTCTGAGGGTGAGACTAGTTTCTGACAGCTGTTCTAGACAGGTCTGTGTTTAGCACTGCCCACAGTGAGACTAAGAAGTGTGCAAAACTAGGAGCTTCCTCCCCTTTGGTGGAGACCTCCAGCTGCAATCAAGACAACCCCCTTTGGAACAGGATGACATACTGAACTGCCCAGAAGCTGAAAGCAGCCAGGCAGATGACAATGACTGGAACCAGCTCATTGGGAGTGTGCTAGGGAAGAGGCATGCTACAAAGGGTAGTGGGCATGGCTCTCCACCTTTTTATGTTTGAAAGATGACTGAGGTGAATGGTTTGAGAAAACATTTCATGAAGTTCAAATACCTCTATCTTAGGACTGCAAATATCCCTTAGATGATCAGTTTATAACTTGTTGCAGGATATTTGATCACACTGTGAACCCCGAGGTTGCATTATTTACTGGAGAAACCTGTTTCTAGTTGTGATGTGGCTCAGCTCTAGCATACACTTTTAATCCAAGAGCTTTCTGCTTGAATAGTATAAGCAGGATTAAATAAAGTTTAGAAGTGGAGCAAGCAACCAGTTGACAGGAAGTGAACATTAGATTATTAAGAAAACAATAGAGAGTAAGAGGGAGTCGGGAGGATGGAGGGTGGTGCACAGGAAGTGGAGAGGAGGGACATGGGATGAGATGGCAGGAGAAATAAGGCTGCTGGGATGACACAGAGGAGAAGGTCAGCTGGGCGCTTCCTCTGCCTCTCTGAGCTAGCAGGTTCTCACCCCAGCATCTGGCTCCTGAGTCTTTATTGGTAAAATTGAATGACTGAGATTTTATTAAAAACAGCAATAACTCCTGGCTTCAAACAGTTCAGGAGGACACTTAAATTATGTAGAAGACTGAGCTGAGGTCTTCTAAGTTTCACTTAGAACTAAGTGGCCAATAAGCAGTTTATGTATAAAACATACTTTATTTCTAGACAGGGTCTGACTAGTTCAAGCTGGCATTAAACTCACTAGTGTCCTAGCCTGCCTTTGAATTCATGGAAGTTTTCCTTCTTTAGTCTCTCAAGTGCTGAGATTATAGATATGAGCCACCACTCTTGGCTTATATTAAATTTTCTATTTTAAAATGTACAAAAGATATCCCTGCTAATAGCTGAGAATTTTTTAAAGGTCTGCTTTGTGTGATATAGGAAATCAATTCACTTTTCTGTCCTATCATGGACCACCAGTCTTGATTATAGAAAAATAGCTAGATTTAGATTTATATGCCTGTGACATGACATTATCGACAATGGATTTTAAAAATCAAAGCAGAACTAGCAAGACAACTCGGTAGCAGGTCAGTGCACCCGAGGCCACAACTAACAACTTGATCCTTTCTCCAGAACGTCTCTGGGAGGAAAGAACTGACTCCTGTAAGATGTTCTCTGTCTGTCCTTATATACTGTGGCATGTCTGCTCTCTCTTTCCCCCACCCTCATGCACAAATAAATATAAAAATTTGATTTGAAATAGAATGGAAAGTAAATCCTTTGTGAAAGTCATGATCTCTACCTTTCTGCCTGTAATTTAAAATGATAGTTAAAATGGAATAGGTGATAATCCAAAATGGGTTGAGTCCCCAAATGGGTTGAATGCATTGAAGAATCTTTAGTGCTAGCAGTGTGAAGCAGGAGTTCCTGGAAGTTGGTCAGTGTAGGTGCGACATTTATAGAATCATTGCTGTGATTCACTTGCCAAATTTCTGAAACTGTGAAAGAGCAAGTAAGAGCATGTCTTTACCAGTAGCCCTTCCACCAAAGCCACTGTACTGACTTATGAGCCTCCAAGTTAGAAAAGAGGATTTTCTAAGGGGCTAACATAATCACAACTGCTCCTGGGGATATCATGTTTTGTGTGACACTGTTTTCATAAATGCATGTTGGTGCTTATATTTCCATTATCAGTTTATGAATATTCATATTGGACCAAAGACTTTCCATGGTAAAAATGAGGTATGATCATTTGACAATAGGGAAAAAACGTTGACAGCTCTCTGCTTTGTTGAATATAGACTTCTGAAAAATCTTCTCAAGCCTCATTTAGAGAAATGAGGTAATAGTTGGAGGTAGAGCTGGGAACACAAACTGTATGTTTCAACTGGGTAAGTTTTCTTTCCTAAACATTTTACTCATTTATTTTTAGCATCTTTTTTATACATCATTTGACAGTTTCATGCATTTATGTATATAATATCTCTTAATGCTGTCCACCTCCAGTTCCCCTTTCCCACCTCCCTGATGACCCTCAACCATCCTCCTGCCATCTTTCCTGCCTTGTTATTCACCTACTGGGTCCAGTCAAAGCTGTCTGCTGCAATGTTGACTGACCCTTTTGGCTCAGGTAACCGTAGCTGCACTGAGTTCATGAGTGAAAAAGCCAAGCCACATCCAGGAACAGCATCTCACAGCCTTCCTTCCCTTCCTCTGGCTCTTCTATTCCTTCTGGTCCCTCTTCACGATGCTCCCCAAGGTGTGGGGAGTCAGGGTACTGATGTGTATCCCATTTAGGGATGAATGTCCAATAGTCAGCTGTCCTTAGCACTTTGACCAGTTGTGAGTCTCCATACTAATGGCTGTCTCCTAAGTAAGAAGCTTCTTTGGGCTGAGAGCATCACTCATCCATGGGTATAAACATAAATATTTAGAAGGCAATTTTTACAACAACTCCATTTGACAAAGCAACACTAGGTTCCCTGCTGGGGCCTGCGACTTCCTAGCCCTGGGATTCTGGCCAGCTTTAAAGGACCAGCTATGAGTCCGCTCTTTTGCAGCATGCCTCAAATCCAATCAGATAGTGATTGGTTACTCCCATAATAGCCATCCCACTATCACAGCAGTGGGTACATTTTGCCTTGCTGGTCAGTATTGTAGCATGCAGGGTAATGTCTTGTTCTCCCCTGTGTCCAGCATATCACCTCTGGCTCTATGAGAGGGAAGTTTCATCATCAGTTCTGGCTTTAGTTCTGTATGTCCTGCAGCCAAATGGGTTGTATCTTCAGCAATAAGGCCTTACTATGTAGTTGTAATAATGGCAATGTAATTGCATTACGAAAGTAATGATAATGACCTAGGTTATTTGGGGGACTTCTGAGGCCAGTAATTCATAGGAAGGCATCTGTACCTGGTACTGAGATTTTCATTTAGTAACCCAGGATTTCTAGGGGAAAAATTGTTCACCCAGAGCACCTGTGTTTAAACTTCTCCCCAAAAATTACATTTTGCATTAGCTGACAAAGGAGTAGGATTCTGTAAAGAAACATCCTTATGCTGATTAACTTGTCCTCACCCTCTCTATATCCCAATTAAATAATTATTTTTGATGAATGACATTGTTAACTTTTAGTTCATTAATAACTTTTAAGTCATAGAGTAAGCCAAAGATCATTACTGATCTTTATAATTATTATGTATGTGCTGTTGGAAAATGCTGAACTTTGAAACTAGTCTGTGACATTCTAAATCAGCTTGCTGGCTCAAGGGTTTGAAAATACAAGGTTGGAGAATGAAGGCAGAGGAGTTCTGGTATGCTTAGTCTTAGTACTAACCTGCTTAGTAAGAGGAGATAGATGAACACAAAGCATTGGCATTGATACTAATCAGGAGAGAAATTATTAATGAACACTTAGAAGGGAATTATCTAAAAATCTTTCCTTGGACTTCTGTAGTTAACATTACTTTGCACTTTTTTGTCTCTTAATTCCTTCTTTAGATAAGTTTTGAATCATTTTCATGAAATAAAGACAACTTTTTTTGTCCTTTGATTACTGTATTTCAAATACTCATGATCTTTGCTTTATATTAGTCCATAACTTTTTTTTTTTTATATAAATTGTGTTTGGAGTTTTCTTGAAGTTTGATTACTGACATTCCATTTCTCTGGCAGAGGTATTGGAGCTGGGCACTGAACATATTTTATTGATTCATTTACCTCCCTCGTTACTTTAGAGCCTCGGGTTGTACCTTCAGATAACATTTTTTTTTAAAAAACTATGAAAATGACAAAGTCATATAAGTAGCAATGGTATGGTATTGGAAAAAGAAAAAAGCAAACAGATTTTTGCCTAGGGCCTTATAGTTCACCAACTGAGGGGAGCCAATGCAGGTAGAGTATTATAGAGAGGGAGGTCTTTAACAAAACAACCTATCATACATTCCCTGAAGCATACATTGAAGAATCAGTACTAGGAGATGATCTCAGTGGCCAAGAACACATTCAGAGAACGATGATCATCTCAGTAAGCTGGGCTTCACATATGCTCAACTGCCCACAGGCTTTTATTAAGAGTCTACTCGGATGAGGTCTATTTTGTAAGTCCAAAATAGACTCATATGTTACGATATTATTATTTTCTTATAATGGAACAAATGGCAAGTCACAGTTCTCAGTAAATGTTAACAATTTCTCTGTAAAGCAATTGCTATTTTTAGACTGAAGTATAGATATGATGATAAATGTAAATGATGAGTAATAAGCATGATTAGTCCTAGTAATTGGAAATGTAATTATTGAAGCAGCATTGAAATATCAAAAAGCTTATGTTTAATGTCTGTAGATATAGGCAAATGTATTGTAGTCTTGTTATTTATTGAGTTATTTGACAAACCTAGTGTTTCTAGATGAATGGATTTTAAAATTTGTCCTTTCTTTTTCTATTTATTTATTTGTTTGTTTGTTTATTTGTTTGTTTATGTGTTGTGGAGATAGGGTCTCATTGTGTAGCCCGGTCTGGCCTCAGACTCACTGTGGAGCCCAAGCTGTCCTTTAACAAGCAGTGGGTTCTGTCTACCAAGTACTGAGACCACAGGTATGTACTACCAGACTTGGTGAAAGTGGTCGTTCCTGAAGGAAATAACACTCAGTGCAGCTGACTTCTGGCCTACCGTGCAGCTGACTTCTGGCCTACCTTGTGATTCTTCTTCAGATACTGTGAAGGATCAAAGGCGAGGTGGATCCTGACTTGACCTTTTCAGTTTTATTTTTGTGAATGGGTGTTGTGTCTGCATGCATTTTTTTGCACCACATCTATGCCTGGTGTCTGCAGAAGTTGGAAGAGGGCATCTGATCCTCAGGAACTGGAGTTGCACAGTTGTGAGCTACCATGTGGCCACTGGGAATGGAAGCTGAGTCTTCTGCCAGAGCAGCAAGCCATCTCTCCAGCCCCTTGAATTCATTTAAGGTGTAACATGCCATAGCGTGATGTGATGTTTGAGAGGAGATGAGCATAGAACATTCTGAAAACCAGTCATGTCTGATTAGGATTTTGAATTGCAGCACAGTGTAGAATGATTTTGCAGGAGATGTACTATGTGGTAGCAGACCGTTTCTTTAGCTAGTGTATGGCAGGAGTGTTTATATCTGCTTCCTAGAGCTCATCAGAAAGCACGTATACAGTTGTGGGAGGGAGGCCATTTGAACTGTCTAATGAAATCTGACTTAGAGGTCTTAATGCAGTTTAGTGCTCTGCTGTGAAGCAGGGAGATTTAAGGAAGGTAGAGTTATTTTCTGCACTCTCCTGTGTTCTTTCATGTCTAGGCCCCGGTACCTGAGTTATACCACTTGGAAAAATTCAGATAATATATTCAGTTAGTGGGACTGTAACCTAAATAGCTTTGGAGGGCTACTTTTACCTTGAAAATTCTGTGCATTCTGTTCCTTTTGGCAAAACTTGGAGAGAATTTATATTTTGAGAGAAATCAAGTTGAATGTTGAATAAAGCCATAGAAAAAAATGAATTATCTTTCTATTTATCAAGCTAATACAGAAACCTTTGTAAAGACACCTGATCTAGCCATTGCAGTTGAACTCCTCAGTGAAGTGTGTCAGAAAGTTTCCTTTATGTGTAATTCTAATGTTGAGAGGGCTGGTTATTTCAGGCAGTAAGTGTGTACTTAAAATAATACTAAGCTCAACTTTGTGCACAGAAAAAAAAAATGACAAGGGATAAGGGATATAGCTAAGTGTGGAGCATGACTTAACACGCACCAGGCCGTGGACTTGGTTCCCCGCAACAAACACCCCAGTAGTGGGGGTACTTATACTCAGTCTAATGGAGGAACCAGTTGCTTCTCAGAGAGGACACTAGTGTGTTGTTCGAATTGAGTTGCTTTAGTTATACAGTCCTTCTGCTTAGTGAGTTTGACGTGTTCCCATGCTGTCTGTTTAAAGAACATTTCATGGTTGGATGTTTCAGATTTTTTAGTCTTTTCATGAAGAACTTCTGAACGAGATCTCTTGATTTTGTTATCAGACTAAAACAAATCAAAGTGAAACCGTGTCTTAGTATGTTTTCATCTTTAGTTTGTTTTTAAGACAGTAGAAGTATCAGGTGTGGAGAAAAATACATTTCTTAGAATGTGTTGCAATACAATTTTATCTTACAAGGAATTATATGTGAATCTCAAATACTTGGACTTAAAAATTTATTTATTGTATTTGAAATGAATTGTCATCCTTAGATAAATTGAAAAATTAAAAATATTCTATAGAGTATTGTTTTGGATTGTATAAATGGAATATTAGGTATTTAACAATGTTCTTGGCTCCTTCAATGTTTCTTTAAAGTCAGGGTTTGGAACATAAAGCATTAAGTATTTGAGGTCAGCATTGAGGAGATGTAGAATCAGTCCTGCTGACCTCAACAGACCTTCCAGATAGTGACTACGTTTGTCTAGCTATACAGTAGACTGCAGAGAGAAGGGAAGGGAGCTGTCCAGCTGGAAGAACTCCTGGATGATGACAGAAGTGTGTTTGTGACCAGTGGGTCAGAAGTGACAGCATATGTTCTAGCTGCTTGACTGTCTGTTCTGAAGGGGAAGCCAAGTGGTGGTAGTCTGAAAGGGACAGCTTGTGCTTTGGACAAGAGTTAAGATGGCTGCCAACTCCTCTGAGTGCTCTTGCCCAATAACTGCTTATGGAACATGCTCCCATCCACCCTGCTTTAGATTTGTTTACATTGTGTTCTGATATACCTCACTGCTGAGTTAAACTACTAAAACAGGCCAACCCCAAATTCCAGAAACCTCTTTGCTCACAAAGTCCTATTTTCAACTAAACTGATGCTTCCCCTGACCATGTTTTGTGAATTCAATCTCATTGTTCTCCAGACATCAGTCACCTTTTATTTTTCATGCTGTGCTGAATGTGGAATGTCTTGTATGGACTCAGGTTTTGAGTGTTTGTGTCTAGGCAGAGGCACTATTTTGAAGTTTGTAGTACCTACAGATAGTAAGCGTAGGCTTTCATTGTTCTCCACACCTTTCTGCCTCCTGTTGTGGCATAGTGTGAAGCACCTCTGGTGCGTGTCTCTGTGTCCCTGAGCATGGCACTTTGCCCACTAGGCTCCATGGCCACACCGTGGAACTGAACAAGAGGAAAACGTTTCTCCCATAAGCAGTTTCTTTCAGATTTTCTTGTCATGAGATGAGAAAATAATATATTTGCCATGATCTGGGCCCTTTTGGCAGTACCCACAGCACCCAAGCCCAAATCTTGGCCCTGAACCTTTATGCTACAAACTGGTCCTCGTCTATAAACCTACCTTGTTCCTTCAGTACCAGATTTTGTAAGAACTCTATACCATCCTTTTTTTTTTTTTTTTTTTAATCATTAATCCCAACTTCAACACTCTCTTTTACCTTACATTAAAATCAAGAGATGGAAGTGGTCTCCCTTGTTATAGGTCTTCTTAGACTTACCAATTCTAATGTTCATCTTCTTTGACCCTATTATAACATTTGGCCATATTGAAAAAGCCTTTCTTTATGAAATTAACTCTTCTTGTGTGCAAAACACTGGGAGAAATGAATTCTTACTCATCTTTCTAACAGGTCATTGATTTGTGCTATGGTAATAGCTGTAACATTTTCTTTAAGTCATGGTCTTTAGGGAGTATTGAAGACAAACCCACGCACACCACAGTAATCTAGAGGGGGAAGCCATGTGGTTGAAAATGAGAATCAAAATCAAGAGTCATCAAGATGATAGAGGTAGTAATGTGGGATCCTGGGCAGTTATGTAAATACAGTGGAAGTACCCATAGCTGTACAGTTGGACAACTAGCAAGTCAGTGTCACTTAGAAACATGTGATGGGGCTCTAGCAACAGGGTCTGGCTGTGAATCTGTCTGTCCTTTTGTCCACTTTGTCGTGGGTAGCCATTATCTAGTTCTGGCTCTTGTGACCCCGAGGTCTCAGTCCATAGTGTGCCCTGGGCATTCTTGAAGAGAAATACCAACTTCCAAAAATATTTCTCCAAATCCTACCCTTCCTTCATGAACTCTCAGAATGGCTATGGGAGTTGTGTGTTAAGATGGTGGTAATAGTTGGCAAGAGGGACTCTGAACTAAGGAAGACAATTGTGTGCATGGGGGGTAGGTGCATGAGGACCTTGAGTTTGATCTTTGGTTGGTTTAAGAAGTAGTCAGAGGATTTAGGAGGATTAATGTGAATTTCCTCTACTGAAGGGTAGTAGGTTGCTGGAATAGAGTATTAGCCAAATGGCTGCTCTCTTGTTAGCTTACTGAGTCTGGATTCGTATACAAGTAGGACATGGTGAGATTCAGAGGAACAGACCATTGAGGAAAACTGAGATTTGAACATAAGGGATGGTGCAAATGGATTATAGTTAAGCAGAGATGAGATCGGTGGGAAAGAATGAAGGAGGTCAAGAGTGATTGCTCTGACTAGTTTGAGATAGGCTGAATCTTCTTTTCAGTTAATAGGTAGATGGAACATGACTGTCAAGACAAGATTTGGGAGTTACTAAAGAGACAAGTGGTAGTCCGAAAATGTGGATGGAGAGTGGGATGGGTCTGTAATCTGCACACTTTCTCCCCAGATGGGTCTGTAATCTGCACGCTTTCTTCTAGCCCTGGTCCTGTCTGTCCATTCTTTTCACCTCGCTTTTCAGAAGGTGTCTGGTGAGTCTTCTGGATAGCTTATGGCTATTGCCAGTGTTGGCCTGCAGCTGCTGGGGTATGACTTGGCTCGAAGGTGCTTGAAAGCAGTTGAGTGGAAGCCGTATGTTTAGAGTTATAGTTCCCTTAGTCAACAACAACCCATTCCACAAGTTCAGGACACACAGTCTATTTCATAGTACCTTCTCAGGAAGTAATCCTAAATGAATTGTATACTGGAAAGAATGTTTTAAAGAACAATGAAGTTTTAAGTTATGGTTAGTTAGTCTTTATGACAATATCCCCTGTGGGATTACTACTCTATACTAGCCATTTTGTGAAATAATAATAATAAAGTGAGAATGCATTGTGAAAGTCTGCTGTTTGTAGAAGTGACAAAATATATTAAAACAAAATTTCAGTCACCAGGTATCAAGACCCAAACCATACATTTTTTTTTAGGAGAACTTTATCCAGCTTCCACTTTGGAGCTTTTACATATGACTGGTAGTTTAGTGTTCTTTTTAAAAGTAATAAACAAATGAATGTTTCAGGAAATCTATGATAGACCGAATCAGGTGGAACTGATTTAATGTTATGGATAATTACATAATTAGTGCTGTAAAAAATAAGCCATACTATCTGCTTGATGGACTGGGGCTGCTGTGAAGGAGGTGTGTAATTACACAATCAGCGGCCTCGTCCTGTACTGATTCCAGGTAATCCTCTTCCAGCATAGGCTGAGAAACAGCTTCCTTCCTTGTACCTCCTGCTGTTATTTAAGAGGAGAGGGCTGAGCCCTGTCCCTTCATACATTTCCCCATGTCCTGGGTCTCTATGAGAGTAGCTTCTAAGCTTTTCTATAATAAACCTCATTTAAAAAATCTATTCTACATCAGGACCTAGGACTGCACACAGACCTCTCTGAAACCAAGGTTTGTGAAACAGATCTTACTTCCGAGCCACTCTGTTAATCTCTTCTACTCTATTATTATTTTAATTCTAGCCAAGGCCAACCAATTGATTTCAGAACCTATTGATGGCTCATGAGTGACATTTGAAGACTATAACCTTTGACCCTTAATGATTGCTAATGTCAGTGGAAGGGATTCACAGAAGAGAGTAATGAGATTGCCAGGGGATTTGTGTGGCATCTTGGTGTGGCATGGTTTCAAGTGCCACATCTTTGGAGTTGGGTAAATTTGGCTTTAAATTTCTATTTTTACTTATTTTTACTGTGTGGCTTTGAAGATGTTACAGAACCTTTTAAAACTCCAGATCCCTTCTCTGTAAAACTGGGTCCCAATCACCCACAAGACTCAGTGGGGACCTGTGTCTTTGTGTCATTCTCTCGTGAAAATAATGCATGTACTGTTGTGAGTTACCCATCACATTGGGTGTCTTTGCCTGTCACGAGACACCCATCACGAGACACCTCAGCTGGAGGAGGACAGAGTTGCTAATGCTGCCTTACAGGGGGATTATGGGAGCCCAGGGTTAACATTTGTTCAGTTCTCATAATGCACCTTAGAGCAGTTTTACTGGATAGCAGAATAGAACTTTGGAGGATGGCGAGTCCTGCACTGCCAAGTGACACACTGGTTCTGAAACCCCACATCACAACTGGAGGAAGAATGGTCCCAAGATAACAGTTACTTTGCTTGTTAATGTGGCTATGAAAATTGAAGGATGAATTTTAGCATCCACAACACATTTCAGTATACATTTGAAATTCTATGTTCTATTGTATAGAGAATTTAAAGAAACTTTAAGATTATTACACAGTCTCCTCATTGTCCAGGGTTAAAGACCATTGTGGCTGTTGCCCGTTGTATAATATTTCTGTATACCATTTTCCTTATCTAAACTGAAATATAGTATGATTTAATTATGAAATTAGAAAATACAGCCCTTGGTTCTCAGGCTGAAAATGTGTGAAAGGGACTTTTCATTGTCTATTTGTATAGAACCACCTTTCTGTAAGTTGGTGAAATTTCCTCTACCTCTGAAATAGTTTGTGACTTTGAAATGACAGCTCCTTACTACTTTTATCCCTGGAACTCCCTTGCTGGAAGGAAATTCCTTGGTGGTGGGGAGGTCTTTGCTGCTGTCCTCCATTCAACCTTTCCCTGGAATCCTGCTGAGGTCCTGGTTCCTCAGTGCCACCTGTGCTTTGTTGGTTGTGTGTGACTGACCTAAGTCAGCAGGGGAAGTGCCAGGCAGTGACAGCTGCAGGGCACCCTGGTGCAGGGCCACTCTCCCTGGTACCCAAGTGCCGACTGCTTCGAAATCAAGGCTCCAGTCTCATCTTATGTGTACGGTGACACTGGACCTTAATTCCTGTGCCATTTCTGTTTCCAGTCTCTTGCATCACATTACAAATACTTTTTGAGTTCTTATTGTACTTGAAGGCATCCAGGAGAAAGGGTCTGGCTCCTTTAAGGCAGAAGCCTCCTTTTCTCTGCCAGAAAGCTCATTGTAAAACCGAGTGGCTTAACCCAAAAGGGCTTCCACATAAATTGAATATTGATAGAGAGGGGAGGTTAACAGGCCTTAGGTGCTGGGTTGCTAAGGAAGCATTTTCCTGATTGGGAGGGAACTCTCCTGGGCCTTCTGCAGGTTCTTGTGGACTGTGCTTTGTTTTCTCTCCTGCTTTCTGTTTCTGAGTTGGAAGAGGAAAGAGCAGAAAGCTATCATAGGACGGAAAGCTGTGGGAAGCAGATGGTTGCTCTGTCTTAGCTACAGAAAGAGAGAGCTAAATACTGGCTAGCAACAAGCCTGGGCCAGCAAGGACTCTTTGTTTAAGGCAGACAGTTGGAAAATATCATGAGGGCAAGCCAGAAGGAGCTCACTGGGAGGACATGAGAGGTTAGGCTAGGCTTTTTTCTGTGTCTGGATACATCAGGCAAAAGAGATGAAAGGAAGTTTTGAATCAGTATCCAATATCCATGTAAAAATCACAAGGTTAAATATATTCAATTTTGTTGAGCTTATTAAGAAAATTATTTAGCATAGATTGTTAGTATAATTTAAAAATTTTTAATCTAAATTATTTTAATAAGCACTACTGACTTATTAGTATCATTTTATATTTATGTCTACTTTGTCACTTAGTAAGAAAAGTAACTAAATAGCAATTTTTCATTGAAATTCTTTTTGAAGCTAAATTGTTTTTTTTTTTTTTAAATGAACTAGCTATATATAGTCTTTCTATAGGACAAGCTCTCTGGTTTTACTTTAATTTATAAACTATCACTTCTGCATACTAAATTATACTAAATTAACATAATGAAGTTAGTGCCTGTAGTTGCTTAACTTCACCCCCCCCCAGGTACTTTTGAGTGCCTGCTGAGCATGATGCCTCAGGAATCAAACACTTGGGGAAAGTAGTGACTTTTCAGGAGAGCCGGAAACAGACATTTTCTCTTGTATTAGTCTTTCTTCATTTCTGTATTGGGATCTTCTAGCTCTATTGAATGATATGATTTAGAATTTTATGGCGTCTTTAAATGTTAAATTTTTTTCAGTGTGTGTGTGTGTGTGTGTGTGTGTGTGTGTGTGTGTGTGTGTGTGTGTATGTGTATTTATTTATGCTTAAAGAGAAGACCAGACATTCCTCTGTCATCCTGAAAATCTAGAGTTCCATAGATTATGTAAGGCCACCTTGGTGGTCTGTGCTGAATGTATCACTGGTTTTGTAGCACATAATTCTTGCCTCATAACCATTATCAGGAGAGTCTCAGAAAAAAAACACTTTTGATGAGCTTTTTTGTGGGCCTCTGATGATGATAATATCCCCAGAATCAGAATGTTGGATTAGCAAAGCTAGTTGGGTCTTTCCAGAGTTCAGTAAGTATAGGGTGAGTAATCGGTGACAAATCTTAAAACATAATTTTACTCTTTCATTCATCCATCCATCTACCCATTCATTTTTTGGTGTGCTTTTGTATCTGTGGGTGTGTGCACACATGTGGAGGTCTAGCCTTAGTTCTTTCCTTCTACTTCGTATGGTAAGGGATCAGACTCAGGTTGTCAGACTTTTACCTGCTGAGCTGTCTCACTGGCCCATCAATGATACATATTATGCTGGAAAGCCAGACAAGATTATTAACTAAAGCCAGGTGGAGGTGTTGGTGGCGCACGCCTTTTAATCCCAGCACTCTGGAGGCAGAGCCAGGTGGATCTCTGTGAATTTGAAGCCAGCCTGGTCTACAGAGCAAGATCCAGGACAGGCACCAAAACTACACAGAGAAACCCTGTCTCGAAAACAAACAAACAAACAAACAAACAAACAAAAAGAAAGAAACAAAACAAAAGGATTATTAACTAAAAACCATTCATGGAATAATGAATTAAAATGAAATCACTCAGTAGTTAAATAATGGAAGGTGTGTTGAGATACAAGGGGGACTTAGTAGTCCTTCCCTTTTAAATTCTGACTTGTAAGGACACCCTGGTAGTTGTGTGTGTGTGTGTGTGTGTGTGTGTGTGTGTGTGTGTATCTTTGTGGGTGCATATTCTAAGCCTCTTATTTTCAGATTGCTGAGCTCTGATCTTGCTTCTCAGTCCTTGGTGTTAGGACTTTGGGAGCCTTTGGGAGTTAGCGAATGGATGTACCCTAGTGGGTGAGGGAGAGCAGCAGAGAAGGGCAGCCACTTCATGCAGACTTAGAGCAGGTGAGCAAACGAGGGAAACTGGTGTGTGATGATGTTCAGTAGCTTTCCGATGTGACGCTTGTTTTAATACAGTGTCCGCTACTTTAAGTGGTTTTGTAGCTGTGTGAGACTCTTCACTGAGCTGAGCAAGTCAACTGTTTCCATTAGATGAGGCTCGGCTGCTATTAGGAGGACGCTCAGTGAGTAAAGTCATTAAGTATGGACCCTGGGCAGTTAGTTCTCCAGTGCTGAGTCTGAAAGCCTGCACTGCACACATCTTTGCCTCACTGTCATGAGTGGCCACGAAGGAAGCCAGCACTTCATGGACCAGAGTTCTCTCTCTCGCATTCGATTGATGTTTTAGAATAGGCTGTAAGCGTCTCTCTTCTTTGCTGTCATTTGGTAAGATAGTTCGTTGGTAAGTCTTTCTTTTTCTTACACGTCATAGATTTTGCATTTGTCTGGAGTATTTTTTTTGCCAAGTTCTTACAGGTTCTGATCTTTCGCTCACTGCAGGGCACGTAACGTTATCTTTCTTCCCTGAGCAGTGAGCATTAGGGGTGAGGTCTTGGTATACCAGGATCATGGTTCTTAGCAACAGTGAAACGATTTTTTCACTTCAGTGGAATGGAATCGTCTTTCTTCCATCATCTTCAGGCATCTCAGCTGTTGAAAGGTCTTTAATACTGAGCGCCTGTGACTTATGTATGTGCAGGATATGCATTCCTGCCTCACCACTACCCATTGCATGCTTTAGATGGACAGTTCCCTCCTTTTGATTTTTAAAACTTTACCATGCATAGAAAGAGCTTAGATATGTTTTATATCCAAAGAAACCTTAGGAGGTATGGGATTGTTTTACATCTTTGTGTTACTTGGTGGTTTCCTGCATAAGAAGTTACGCAGAGCAGAAGCACAGTCAGCTGTTTGTGTTGACACTGCTGTATTGAACCCTAGGAAACTTTTTAACACTGTGGCTCTGGGATGTCTAAGACCCTCACTTGTGCCCCTTTGGGTTAGGTGTGTAAGATGAACACAGGCATGGCATTAGTAGATTTATCCACTGATGAGCTGTAGATAGAATGTAAATTTTCTTTTCTACTAGGCTGATGTGCAAGCCAGTGAGCCTAAGAGACTTTTTCCAGGCCTCTTGACCACAGTGCTTTATGATAATCCAAGTTTTCTGGAATTCAGCATAGCACTGTGTGAGAAATCCTGAAGGAGGGAGAATGTGAGGGGTGTAGTTTAGCAATGCAGAACACCTACTTTCTTATAGCTTCTCATGTGTTGGACCAGAAATAGCTCAGTAAGTAGGTACGTAAGCAGACTGGACTTGCTTTCTTGTTCTTTTCTTTGAGTTATGTTATTGACATCATGTTTCTTGGGCAGTTTCATTTTGAAACCCTATTGAGAGTTTTTGAAAAGGCTTAATTTATTTTAAATCTATTTATTGTATATTGTCTGGCTGACAAACTTATAAATTATTTTCTTTTAAAAGTATACTATAAATACATTGAGACTAAAGTAAATCTTATTATTTGTAATGTTTCATTTTTTTTCTTTTCATGTATGTGAGGGTGTGTACATGTATGCATGTTCTCATGATTTGTTCACATGTGAGATTAATATTGTCATCTTCCCAGAATTGCTGTTTCATCTTATTCACTGAGGTAAGGTCTACCTATCTAGTTTTGAGAAACAGTGTGCTGTGGAACCCTGTCTCTGCCTCCAGTGACTGGAACTGCACACACTGGCCAGGCATTTCTGTGCACTCTGGGGGTCATGTTCATCTTGTCTGTGCAGGAAGTGTTTTAACCAGTGGGCCATCTCTCCAGCCCAGTTTTGTTTTTTTGAGACAGGGTCCTATGTTAGCCCAGGCTAGCTTCCAACTTGCTGTGTAATAGAGGATTACCTGCAGTCCGGGGTTATAGGCCTGTGGCCCTGTGCCCTGCTTGTTCTTTCTTTGTTACTTATTTGAATATGTTTTTAGAATTTCATATGTGAGTGCTGTGTTTACATCACTTCCACCCCTCTTATATATGGCTTATTTAAATAGTGTTGCTTGTGTGCAAATGTATTGAGATAACTATCATGAAGCTCATCTCTAGAGAAGACTGATTCTCTCTCTCTCTCTCTCTCTTAGCATCTGTTAATTGCCTACAGCTCTTCATTTAGGAGTGGGGCTTTGTGAGACCTCCCACATCCACATTGGAATGTCCACATTTTGTCCTTGAGCTGGAACTGTGTCGGTGACTGTGGCTGCAGCTTTCCCTGTCCTGTGTAGGGAATACTATTTTGAAGGAGTTCACTTTCCACCCTTTCCTGTGAGATATCCTCGAGCCTTAGGGGTGGATGTACACAGTCAATTGTTTGCTGCATTTTGACCAGTTGAAGATTTCTGTGATAGTCTCCCTGTGTTGTAAAAAGAAGTTTCTTTGATGAGGACTGAGAGCTCTACTTGCCTGTGGGGATAAGGGCGACTTTCAGAAGGAAGTATTAGGTTTGTCTCTAGGACCCATGGCCCCACCAGCCATGGATAGTTAGCTAGGTTTACAGGACCAGGCAGCAATTCCCTCTTTTTGAGTGGGTTCTAAGTCCCACTTAAGGTGACCCCCCAACATAAAAGTGCCTCTGTTGCACCCTTGGGGATAACCTGCCATGCTGGTTTTGGTTGTGGTGCATAGATTTCACAGCTGGGGACTAATGGTTGCTTTTAGCTATTGGCAGCTTGCATAGTCCTCAGCACGGAGGCTTCCGGGTCCGTTCCAGCTCCAGTACTCTAAGTTCTGTGTCCAAAGTGTGTGGGGTTTTTTTTTTGGTTTTTTGTTTTCCCAGCAAAAGTATCTTCTCTTCCATTTCTGGGAAACCAGCAGCAACAGAAATAGCCTGTACTGTTTTTTGAAGTCTCTTGGATTCCTATGACCAACAACTACAAGGAAGGTTTCCCATACAAGCCCTGGAGTTTTGTTAAATAGTCTATGGCTTTAGGGGGAAACATTATCACTCTAAGTAATGTAACTTCATCTAAATCATATATATTTGTATATGTATGCACTTGTAGTTTATATACATTTTTTAGTAAACATAAAATGACATATCTTCCTATAGCTTTTTGTAATTATACTTAGTGTTATTTATGAAAAGTAACTCAGAGATTAAAATGCACTTCCTTTTAAGAGGGAGAAGGCACACTGGGAGCTAGTGCAGTGTTATTCCTAGGCAATCACACCAAGATGTCCTTAGAAGCTGGGTTTGGAACCTAGACAGATACAACTAAGTGTACTGGTAAAAATTATCTGTGGTATCTACACAAACCAGCATTTCAGCAAGTGTTCACTGCCTTTTCCAAAAAATGTTCCTCTCTCAAGCTAACAAAAATATGAACACTTGCAGAAATAGTAAATAGCATAAATGGACTTTAAGAAAGGATTTTATATCATTTTCAAAAGCTGTATTAAAAATTATTACATTTATTTCTAATTATTTCCTATTGGGTCTTCAAAATGTATTTAAAATGTTGTTATTTTGTTTTCCTTTTTGAGTTGATTGTTAGTTAATTATAATATGTATTATGGAGAAATGAAGGGCTAGAATGGATAATATTGAATTAGAATAAAAGCTTAAAATTTTAAATAGACAAACAACAGATGCCAAACAAAAAGTCCTCTTGTGTTATAAAATTCCTAAGTGGGTCAGTGGTGGATTCCATTTTGATTGAATTTTCACCAAATGTTCATTTCCCATCACTTACCAATTCATTTCTCAACATTTATTGAATAAGTTCTATGTACTAATTAGTACAGAGAAAAATAATCAAGATATTATCCTTATTTTCAAAAGATTTTTTTAAAAAACCACATATTTCAGTAAACAATTGAGTGGATTCTACAAAGAAAAATTGTTTTCTGGTTATTGTTACTAATAATGTGATTATAGCTTATAACATAAAATAATGGAATAAAATTAAAATGGCAATAAAATCTACAAACTAAACACCATGAAAAACAGCAACAGTAGATGAAATAAATAATAGCTTTAGGGATATGACTGGAATAAAAAGCACATGTTTATTTTAGCCATATTTTATATGTGGCAGAATGATTGGATTTTAAGTATACAGTTTATTTACATATTGCTACAAATAACAACAACAACAACAAAACCATGACAAAATTTACTAGCTTTAAACAACAATCTGCGACCAAGATCAGTATAAGCCTCAGTGTAACTACATGTTCCATTACTTCCATTGAGATCACTGAGCTGGGGGCTGGACCTGGGTTTCTGTTCCCTCCCCCCTCCCAACCTCCCTCCCTCCCTTCCTCATCCCGCCCTTCTCTGTGTGTGTGTGTGTGTTTCTCTCTCTCCCTAGCTCTTCCTCCCTCTTCACATGGCTGTCTAAGGCTTCCTCCACATGCTCATTTCAGGACAGTTGTTTTCTTAGCTGGTAGCCTCCATCCTCATCCATATTTCAAGAGACCAAAATATCAGCTAATAGGCTTCTTCTGACTTTGCCTTGGAAATTGCGGGGGTTTACCTCGGTTCCTCTCTTTCCTAGTCCAAGCCTTTGGATGGTAACTAAAGAATGGAAAGTCTTGGTCACTGACTAGAGTCAGTGATCATAGCAGTGCTTGGCACAATGTACTTTCATTACTCCAAATGCTTAGACTTGAACTCTAATTGAAAAGCATTTTAAAAATTTAGTCATATAGTTTGGTTTGGAAATGAAGTATCAAGAACAAAGCAAAGAAAAACCAAAAGGAGAGTAGGGTTGTACTGGTAAAAATCTGTCATTATCAAAGGGATGAGCTGCTTTGAGAGATAATTTAGGTCACGAGAAGTCTCCAGGGAAACATGGGTTGTAACTTTAGCTCCTGATGCTCAGTTCCCCTTGTCCAGGAGTTTGTTTCTTTAGAGTCAGGAACCAGCTGATAAATTCTCACCTGCCGTAGTCATGGATAAATTTTTTGAAAACTCTGGGAAAATTATGCCTTTTTTCTTAATCTTCATTACCATTGATTAATTATACAAAATAAGGGGTTTCATTATGACACTTCCATGAACTACATAGGCTGCCTGGATCATATCCTCATCCTGTTACTCTTCTTTGTCCTCCTCTCATTCCTGTTGGTCCCTTTCTGCCCAAATAGCTGCCCTGTAACAGTAATACCCGTTTTTAATATCTGAATCTACATGAGAGAAAGCACAGGTCTTCGTCTCTCTGAGTCCGGCTTATTTTGCTTAACATGATGATCAGCAGTTCATCATTTTCCTGCAGTGACATGCTTTCTTCTGTTTTTATGGCTGAATAACATCTCTCTCTCTCTCTCTCTCTCTCTCTCTCTCTCTCTCTCTCTCTCTGTGTGTGTGTGTGTGTGTGTGTGTGTGTGTGTGTGTGTGTGTAAGACATTTTCTTCATCATTTATCTACCAATAGGCACTTAGAAGTCTATAAGTTGCCTATTGTAAATAGTGCACAATTACCATGAGTATATGCCTTTAACTCTTCAGATGTATATGTGGAGTTTATTATCTCTTTTTCCTATTAGGTACTCTGAAGAAAGCTCAATGAAAAGCCTGGGTCGTCTAGATAGGAGGAAGGTCTGGTACACAGGAGAAAAGTCTGAAAGTGAAAATCCTACCAAACACCAGGGAAACAAGAACCAGTTCTGTCCAGCCTCTGCCAGAAACTGGAGGAAATGGGAACATTTTCCAGTTCATTTTATACAGCTAGTATTGTACTGATTACAAAATTAAAAGATGTCAGTAAACAAAAGAGAACCATAGATCTTTGTAGCTATTGTGAACAGAGCCAGAGTTCAGCAATATGAAAAGGGACTTGGGCTGGAGATGGCTCAGTGGGTAAGATCACTTGCTGCTCTGTCAGGTGACCTAAGTTCCATTCCCAACACCTACATGGTGGCCCACAACCGCACATAATTTCAGTGCTTGGGGATCCAACACCCTCTTCTTACCCCTGAGGGCACCAAGTGTGCACATGGTGCCTATGTACACATGCAGGAACAACACCCGTACATGTAAAAATAAAATAATGCTCTAAAAGACATACAGTCCATGGATGAAGGCTAGTTCACCTTTAAAACATGAATCAGAGTCACCCACCATATTAGCGGGGTGAGAAAAATCACATGCTCATACTTGTCATACAGAAAGTGTTTTATGAAGGCTGATACCCATTTATGATACAAACTAAAGAGTTACCACTGGATACAGAAAGCTAACACTAGCCAGACTTCATTGCTATTTTGTTGCTGGGGACTGGCTGGGTTTGCAGTTTATTCTCTTCAGAAAATCCTCTGCCTCTGAGCTGTCCTCAGCCTGATAACACCACTCTTAATGGTTAAAGACCTAACTCTCTTTCACCTGTAAGTTTGGGGAAAGTCAAAATCAATTGCTATTTCAGTAATTCCCACAGAAGGTCTTCCTACAGAGCTAACACTGTAGGACCGAGGAGTTCCCAGGAAGCCTGCAGTTGGCAAATCCTCCCTGGATTTTAATGAGATCTATTTCCCCATATTTTTGCAATAGGGAAAAATGGTTGAGTTTTGTGTCCTAAGTGTAGACTGTGGTGAAGACTTCTCAAGAAGCATTTCCGGTAGGGTAGGTGCTGACTCGGGGTCACTGGTTAATAAAAGTGGGGGAGGGGCTGGAGCACCCACATCACAAGACCAACGTTAATTAGTACCAATAAAATTATAGTACAGTGAATCTAGTACTAAAGCACTTTCTGAATAAGACTGTTTCCCTTTCAAAATGTTAGAATACACATGTTTCTGATTTTCTTCTTGAAACATAGAAAAAGAATATTTAAAACTACAATGTGTGTGTGTGCATACTTAAAATGAAAATATAGATTTTAAAATAGGAACATTACCATTTTGGTTTCATAGGTTCTACAAAGGTGAGTTTGAGTATTGTTACGGACTCATTAAGGTTTTGGGGAGGGCGTGTCAGGAACTAGAGAAGGGGAAGGAACTATGACCAAAATATATTATGTGAAATTAAAAGAAAATATACTCTAGAAATAAGCAGGGAAAAGCAAGCTATTTATGAAATTCTATTAGAATAACTATTGGGGAAAATAAGATTGGATGCCATATTCCTATCATATGCCAGGGCAAATAAAACTTCTGAACATAGAGAATTAAAGTATAAAAGAACTAAATGAAAATTTGGTTACGTTTATAATATGACACAATAAAGACTTTCTAATCACAATACTGACAATCAAAAAGTATGTCTCTATTAGCTCTTAGTATGTATAGCAAACCTTCCCCGAACATAATGGTTTAAAACAAGAGTGGTTTATTATTTCTCAAGAGTTCATAGACTGGGCAAGCAGGCCTTTATGGATCTCCCTTGAATTCACTATATCTGATAGCGTGTCCAGAGCTGAGGAGCCATGACCTTCCCCTCCCAGAGGCCTCTTTACTAACCATCTAGTCCCAGCTTCTTTATATGGGGCCTTGTTCCTGAGAGACAGA